>NC_064810.1:37183795-37277629 GCF_023721935.1 Panthera uncia
GTATATATACATACAAGCACTTTGATATACAAGTGCTTTGGATTACAAGCATGTTTCTGGAATGACATTCCAGAAACATGCTTCTAATCCAAAGCACTTGTATATCAAGGCAAATATCCCCATAAAGAAATAATGGAAACCCAGATGATTCATCCCACAACCCAAAAATATTCATATAAAAATGATTACTGTAATAATACAAAATAATAAAGAAAATACAAAACATAAAGAAAAATAAACAAATTAACCTGCAGTTACCTTTGAAAACCTTCAAAGGTGCACGTGGCTGGTGTAAAGAGACAAGAGAAAGGAGGGGTTTTGTGTAGGACGACTTTCATTATCACTAACAGAATCCCTGCTATCTATTGGCTCAAAGGAATCTTTTCCTGCATGAGGGCCATTGTATATGCTCACATGGCTGTTGACTACCGTACAGTATGAATAAACTCTTGTCATATACTGTATGTAATGTAACTGGCAATAAGGCAGCAGAGGAAAGGGTCTCTATCTGCAGGCAGCCTGACCTAGAATGAAGCAAAACATTCCTAAGCTTACTCTTCTATGGTAAAGCAAAGGACTGTCCATAGTGCTTTGAAGTGACAAAAAATACACTAGTGCCAGTTGTGGGCACCTTCCAACATCTCAAAAAATCACTAATTTCTACCAAACACCTCATCCTAAGACAGAGCATGTAGCATGGGAGATGATCATCCGCAATCCTCCAGCAAGCGAGAGAGAGAGAGAATGCTATTGTCTCAGTTGTAATCATGTGATGTTTGGCGTTACGTACTACTCCTATTGCAAGACATCACTTGTTTATCTGTTAAAATTTATATAAATGTTTGCCCCTTTTGCAGAATACTTGAAGAACAAGTTACTCACAATACAAGTTTTATTGTATGTTTTATATACATATAAATGCGTGTGTGTGTGTGTATTTTTTAAGATAACGGAAGATACATTTCCAGAATTATATAAAAAGAAGATATATGAATCCTAAATTTGAAGATGCACACTTAATATATATACTATATATATAGATATATATATATATAGTAAGGAAGTGCTATGACCCTGTTTGAATGAAACTCTCATGTCAAAAAATAAACATAGATTAATAATAATAGTGTATAAACTATATGAAGGAAAATAGTCCAACAAAATATGAAGAATAATGAACACAGCATAGACATTTGTTAACAGAAAAATGTGAGACTGTAGAATAAGAATGTTTAACATCAAATGATAAAAGAAAATTACAAAGAACATTGAAAGATAGTTTAAAAAGTCAAATTTTAAATGTATCTGGCTTTAAAATGTAGACTTTAAGATGTAGGCATTGATGTTAAATTTAAACTATGGGTTAAACGGTAACTTGATGAACAAGAGTAGAATAGTAAACTTGAAGATAGTAGAAATTACAAAGGTGCAGTCCTGAAGAGGAAAAAGGGGTAAATATAACAAAGGCATATGAATGATAAAATGAAGCAGTGGAAAAAAAAAGAAAGAAAATGAGGGAAAGACAATATTTTAAGATATTGGAAGCTACATTTCCAGAATTATAAAAAAGAAGATATATGAATCCTAAATTTGAATATGCACACTTAATCCTGAACAGGATAAAAAAAAATTCCTAAACCTAGACCCAGTATAGCAAAATTGCAGAAAAAAAAAAATTAGAAGTAACCAGAGAGTAAGGGTAAATTACTTAAAAAAGAAACAAGATTTAAACTAACAGTAGATTTCTTATCAGTAAAAATGAAGACTATATGAATATTTTTTAAGTTAAAATTGAACTAAAAAGAAGACCCTTATTTTATTTAAATTTTTAAAAAACTGTGACTTAAAACATTTAGAAAACACTATGAATAATGAAATGATATTGAGTTAGGCAGACCATGATTCAGGGTTCTATTTTAGCAAGTAAGGGCATCATCTGTAAGTTTTCATTAAAATGTCCATCATTAGGTTCCCTTTCTAATAATGTGAAATAATTTAATGTTATATTTCATTCAACTAAATGAATAATAGAATTCACTTATTAAAGTAGCAACTTCAGGGCTCTTAACTAGATTGGATGGTTAGCATGGTTAAACTGTGACTTCTTTCAAATAGTGTGTTTTATGAGACAATAACATTTAAAGGAGTAACTCAGATGTCCTTTTTTCAAAATCAGTTTTAAAGTTAAAGGCAAATAAAAAAAACTTTAAAAAATAAAAAAAATTCGCTAAGAACATGGTATGAAGACAGATGTTGTATTAGAAGTTCTGAGAATGAATAAAAAATCATAGCTATTGGAGTATATGAAATGTCATACTCTCATTCATTTTGTCATTTATGCCTCATCAGTCCCTTAAAATAGATATTAAAATCTTCTTTTGATAGATATAAGCTAGAGGTCAAAATTATTCAATATAAAATTCTATTACATTTATATAACTAAAATAATTACTCTAGAATAGTGGTTCTCAATGGGGGCAATTTTGTCCCGGAGGGTACATTGGTAATGTCTGGAGACATTTTTGATTTTCATAACTCTGGAGCTGGGATATCATTTGATCCAATGGGTCGAGATTGGGGATGCTAACTATCCTGCAATGAACTGAAAGACTCCCCACAATAGATAACTATCTGGTCCATAATGTCAATAGTGTCATGGCTGAGAAATCCTGCTCTAGAATGTAGATCAAATGCTGATGAAATTCAATAGTAAAAAATATGCTCTGTTTAATATAAAATCAAAGCAAAAATAGGAACTTCCTTTTTCTACAGTATTCTATGTGGTCAGAAACTGATTGACACCTCTTAGATACTTGGTAGTTTTCATATAACACAAGCTACAATGTGAAAATTTTCTCTCTGCAGGCAGTCTCCATAGTATGATTGCTGTAGCGGCCAGAAGTTGTCCCCTGGCATCAGTTTGGTTCAAGGAGACAGTCTTGACAATGTAGCAGATACACAACAGGCCAAGACTTCCACTTGGCCCATTCTAGTTTCAGAATTCTACGTGCATTCTACTGAGACAAAAGTAATAAAACATATTGACACACTTCCCTTTAAGTATTAATGCCTTATCTTCTCCAATGTCAGCAATCTCTCAGTAATGTAGCTTGCTCTAGTGCTGATAAAGCAGTTATTTTGTTTTCTGTAACTTCCTTTTGGGGTCTAGCTCATTTATTTTTAATTCATAATACTTTCCAGGATTTTATCACATCGATTACTGTATTTCAGATACCAGTTATCATGGTCTATCTCTCTAAAAGGAAGTATATTGAAACTAAAAATGAAATTTCTCACAGTGGTGATTTATTTCAGTTTGATTACTTTTAAATTCTACCAGCATCTGTTATAATGCCATTCTAGTTGAGAAATTCCTTATGTATGTTTTTAGATGATAAATCTTGCATTTTAAGTGAAAGAATTTTAATTAAATCACACATACAAAAACTATATTGTTTAAAATGCATTAATGATTTATTTTAACTAGTATTATAGAGGAGGTATCTATTGGTTAAAAATAATACTTTCTCTTTAAAAATTATAGGAGGTACTATGTTGTCCTCAATTTCAATTTGCATGTTTCTCCCAGAAAATATTGAAAACAATGATTTGACCCTATTAATTTTTCATGAATTGGGCTTATGAATCTCAAGATCTGTTTTTCTAATCTGAACTGTGCTACATATGAGTCTTTGATCAGTCAGTACATGAATAAGGAATGCTGTTTTTCAGAATTAAGAGGAAATGAAGCCTAAGGAGATACATTACAGAATAATAAGTACTAAATAAAATATAAAAGTCTTAAATTTTAGATCTCATTATATAAATACTACGTATTTTTAGACCAAATCATTGGTATTCCTGCTACATTTTGCACACATAGAGCATAGAGTAGCATTTTATATAATGCATTTGTCCTCAACCATATGTATTATTTGATAAACTAGAATAAATAAATTTTTGCCCATGCATAAAAATTTTCTTTACATATATGTACAGTGAACAAAAATATCAGAATTTTATAATAGATTATCTCTAGGGTACTAAATGAAACTTTATATAATGCTATATGGAAGAACCTTACTTACCTGAGAGTCCAAGTACATTTCAAAATACCTAATGATTGCAATATAATATAAATGTCTCCCACCAAGTTTTTATAACCTTGATAATGGTACAAGAATATTTCCCATGTTATGTAAAAAATTATTGCTCTCTAAAATATTCCACTTTGTTTGCCTTTCCTGATTTAGATAGTGTGTCCTGTTATTTTTTTCCTCAAGATGTCATTTCAGTTGTCATCATCTTTTAGTCGTCTTCATCTTTCCATGCAAAACCAAAGGCCTGGATTTCAAGCTCTGCATTTGAACACATGTCTCATGCAGAGGAATGTTTTCTAATTCACAGGCTGTTACACTTTTCACAAGGAGTCTACACCTTTGGTGCAAAGTGTTTCATTTTTACCTGTTGGCAACCTGATGACACAAAGTATTTGCTCATAATGCTGTGATCCCTTGCGTATGACTTGTCACCAGGCTCAGTAGTAGAACTGTCCATTCTGAAAGCATAAATAGATAAGTATGTAAAACTAATGGAGAAAAAAAGTATATTGGTTTCTGTTCTGTATATGACATCCTCAGATTAAAAAAATTATTTCTTTATTCCTTCCCTTTATAAACAAATCTCTGTCTTCAGACAGAGCTCTTGAAAAGGGCCTTCAAGACTAAGCACTAAGACCCATTTTGATGATGTGAACATCCAAATGGAGCCCAGATGCAGGACAGGGGTTATAGCCTTCCCAAAGATACAGAAGTTCTTGGATGGGATGAGAATGTCACACTTACTCAATTAAGACTAATCCTGGAAAAAAAAAGACATTACTCACTTGCTTATGCGACACTTTGGGAAGCCTGACAAGTCAAAACTGACTCCGAGGATAACTATTGTCATTATTCTCTCAGTGTGATATTTTACCTCTGCCAGAGCTTGTCTAAGTCTGTGGATTGGCCCTGCCCACTCTATACTTCAGACAATTTAGACAAAACAATTCTCCCTTTTTTCTTTCAGTCTTCTTAGCCCTTCCAATCCCGATTCCCCATAGCACCCATATTCTTGAAAAGTTTATACTTGTCCTCATTTCCTCACTTGTCACTCACTCTGAAACCTGATTCAATTGCTGCCGCTGATCTAAAAAGAAATATAAATTCAGTCTTCATCCCCATTTCCTGGCACAGAGCTTCTAAAACCCTTGGAATTTTCTGAGTGGTGGGAAAAAAGGAACATCTTTTGTTATTCATTATTCACCCCTTTCCATGGTACCTGCATTTATTAGATGATCCTTGGGGGATTGGAATTGATTGCCAGAAGAACCAACCATGTATTTAGAAGGTTGGCACATTTAGCCCCACATCTTATCTCCAGGGACAAAAGTTGGACTATGCATTGTGTTAATCATCAATGGCTAATAACTTAATCAATCATAGCCTCCATAATGGGACCTCCATAAAAAAACGAGATGACGAGACTTGGAGACTTTCCAGATTGCTGAACACATTAAGATGCTGAAAGGGTGCTGCCCCTGGAGAGAAGATGGAAGCTCCATACTCTTACCAACATACTTGCCATATGTGTGTTTTTCCATTTGGCTATTACTGAGTTGTATCCTTTATAATAAACCGGTAATAGTAAATAAAGCATTTATATGAGTCCTGTGAGCCATTTTACCCAATTACCCAACACTGAGGGGGACCATGGCAAACCCCAGCTTATGGCTGGTCAGTCACAAGTACAGGAAGCTCAGACCTGTGATTGACATCTGAAATGGGGGGCAGTCTTGTGTGACTGGACTCTTAACTTGTGGTGTCTGTGCTAACTCTGGGTAGATAGTTTCAGAATTGAGTTGTGAGATAAAAATCTGATATATAAAATGCTGTGAGTAGAGATATAAAAAATGTTATGAGTATAGAATAGAGAAAAATGTTTTCCTTTCAGTTGGTATTTCTCTTTACTGCCTTCAAACCCATTCCTCTGAAAGTATCTCATGAAGGTTATCAACAACATCCTTTTGACCAAATTCAAAGGAAATCTCTAAGACTTTACGTAAACTAGACTAACTTGGCAGCATTTAATTCTAATTTTATATACATATGATTATATACATGAATTTGTTATTGAAATACTCTGTCACTTTAACTTCTTTGTCCAGGTGTTTTCTCAGTATTCCTCCTACTTGTCTAAACATTGCCTTTGATCTCAGTAAGCAGTTCCTACTTCTGCTCTCACTCATTACCCATCTACCACACAGCCCAGCTGATAATTCTCCTGGCATATACCATGGGGGACTTGATAGACATATCCAAAACTAAACTAGATCCTTCTAACTTTGTTCCCCTATCTCTGTTATATAAGCTTCTCTTAGGATTCTGTATTCACAACCCGACTATCCAATTGCAAAATCATATCTACTCTATCTATCTCTGATATATTTCTAGCGTCATTCTTTCTGTGTATTTCTAGAAAACATCTCTCTCTCTCTCTCTCTCTCTCTCATAATAATCATGCTAAAACAACAGCATCATGACTTGTTTTCCTTGCTTCAATATTCCACCCCCCATTGTTTTGGTACCTCTAGAAAAGTTGCTGTGGTCTTTCTGAAGTACATGCTTACATAAGTCAGATTTCAATCTTTCCCATAACAGCCTGTATATGAAAATATGAGAATGTGATCTTTGAGAGAATAAGATTGTTGAGAGCATGATATGAATTAATGTACATAAAATACCTAAGACAGAACTGGGCATGCAGAACATCAATAATACTTACTGTGTTGCTGCTAATAAAGATAATATATTTTCCATTAGCCTTCAGTACCAGGAGGGCATGGAGTTCATTCTACTGTACACCTGCTGTGCCTATCACAGTGTTTGCACAAAACTTAATACTCAAAAAGTATTTGCTCAATAAATGGATGACAAAAACAATAGAAACTTGTATAAGACTTTACTGGTTTCAAAGTGTTTTAATGTTCTTTCTCTCTTTATAAGAAGGATATACTTATTACTGTTCCTATTGGTATATGAGATTGAGACTCAAAATATTGAAATCATTTATGCAAAGTCACAGAACTCTTGCATAACAGAACTGTCAAAAGCAAGTTTGTTAGATTCTAAGCTCAAGTCTCTGACACTTCTTTCACATTTCTTAATGGCCATATCAACTAAATACAGTCATAGTGAATTTTAACCAGGAGTCTGTGTGTGGTTTGAGGAAGGCACCCAAAATAAATCATAGCCTTTTGATTCATACTTCTCCAGACATATTAGTGAATTACAGATAAGTAAAATTGCACTTTCTCAAAGAGGTATATATTCTATAAATATGACAGTTTGTTGTTTACATAATTTGTCCCTAGATCCCTCAAATATATCACCCAAATATATCCCCCAAATATATCACCAGGACATAATATATGAAATAAGCATGATTCTGTGCTAAAAGAGAAGTAGGATCTTTGTACTCTCTTAACAAATTATTTTATATTCCTCTTGGCCTCATTCCAATTTACGCTTGTAGATCTCTGTAGTTAAAAACATTTTCTGAGAGTCTTTTCTCTATTTCCACTGTCCCAGCTTCCACAGATATCGGAGCAAGTCTAGCCTTTGAAGTCAGCAACAGTGTCATAATCTTATTTCTCATTAATTAACTGTGTGCTCAGTTTATCTCAACATGCTCTCTCCTGGCAGCTCCACAAGACCTTGCCCTCTGCCACTGGTTCTGCACAGAGCCAGAGTTTACATAAAATTAAAAATCAAAGCAAGGTTTTAACTTTGCTTGGTTATTCTTACCTGGGAAAGAGCCTGGCAATATAGGAATATGGAATAGAGACAATAGTGCAAGCTGTAAAGCAGAGATATGTGGTTTTGCCTCTTGGTCAGTTACTAGCTCTCGTGTGGGGGAGGTCTTGTAACCTCTCAGATATTCAGTATCCTCCTCTGTAGAAAGAAATAATGCCCATTCCATAGAATTGTCTTCAGTTTTCAGAATTAAATGAGTTGGTAAGCTTGCGAGTGTTAAACATAGCTCTGAGCAAGTGGTACATATCCAATAGTATATATCCCATTACAGAAAGTTTCTCCTCCCCCCCTCTTCCTTCCTTCCTTCTCTTCTTTTTTCTCCCCTTCCTCCTCCCTCTTCTCCTTTCCCCTTGTGACTTCTTGAGTAAATTTTTCTCTTCTTTCCACCCTCCCCTTTGTGGTTTTTAATAACAATGAATTATTTTTCCAAACTATGAAGAAGTTAATACTGAATATCTACCTTCAGTATGTTATCACTGAATTTTCTATTAGATGCCCGACTTTAAAAATCAATTTCTGTCATTCCTTTAAAACTTCTCCATTTAACAGATATTTATTGAGTGCTGGCCTCTGTGTTCCAGTGATGGTGCCAGGAATTGAGATTCAGAGAAGAGACACAAGGGTTGTATCTTACACTCAGAAGCAAACAAATGAATTCAAATTTGAATCTAGAGTTAACATGTGAGAAAGTGTTTTATGAAAACGTAGAGTTCATGTCTGAAACATAATACTTACTATTGAGTTAACTAAAGTTTAGATATAAATAACGCAATATATCCTCTCTTAACTTTCTCTGACTCCCTCCATTCTCTCCTCCCCCTCAAATAACCTGTTTCAAGGCTCAAAGAACATGACAAATATTCTCAAAGACTGAGATTGGTTCATTATCTGAGTAAGCAACCTTAATCTCAAGTGTTTTGCGTGGATCTAAGTGATTCTAAAGCCTCCATTGTTTATCTAGGGAAGTGTAATTATCTGGGAAGTTGAAAAGGAATTTAAAGACAAGAAAATGGAAATTCTATTTGTGTTTTTACTGAAGAATGGTTATATTGGTCAGAACATAGCAGGTATCTAAGAAAATGCTGACTGGCCAACTTGAATATCAGTCATAGAAAATGTGGACTTAGTATATTAATATTTCTTTTGGGAAATATGACAGAATATATTTTTAAATATCCTGAATTTATTTACATTAAGCCAATGAGAAAATAAACCTATTTTGAAAGTCGAGTCAGTAAATATGAATATATTTTCAATATTTAGAACTTCTATAATATCAATAATCAATATAATTGAAATCAATTTTTGAGTGATTGTTCACAATGAATTCGGATAATTTATTAATTAATTATAATTGGATTAAGTTTGGATAATTTGGCAAGGACATCAAAGTATTAGTTTCTTTTAGTTGTAAATGCTTAATGAAACAGATTAATGCCCACCTCCATCTTGCCCACCCCCACCCCCAAAAAGAGGCCTCTGGTTAACTTATATCTACAGGCTATGTTCCTAGGAGATTTAAACATTGAAAGTGTGATTTAACCATGGTTGGAATACAAATACCTAGTGGGTCAGTGATAGTGGTAATTAAAGTTATTTTATAGTTTTTGGTAGTATAAGCACAACTACCACAAAAAATGAGGAGATATAAGGAATAATGGATACTTAGAAAGTTCCAGAAAAATACTAGATTGATTTATGTTTTGAACAGGATATGAGGGTTGACATCTTAATGTCTGTTATTTTATAATTCAACTTGTAATTTCAGGCCACAAAAATCTAATGTTTCTTTTGTGTTTTCACCTAAAGTTAGCAAATTGCTATGGGTGAGAAGAATTGCTTTTCCATGGCTTAGAATTCTACACTTCTAACAATTCTAAAATCTCATGCTTTTAAAATGTATGACTTAAATAAAGAAGGAATCATCTCTGTGTATGTGTAAGTGTCCATATGTATGCACACATATAATGTGTGTATGTGTTTGCTCAATATTCCAAAAAGTCATCCTATAGTCTAAATTTAAAACCAGTAAAAATAGGTGTTTTTTTCTTATTATAACTATTCTCTTCTATTGATGGTATATTGCAAATCCTAATTTTATTTATAGATTTTGTTCAGCTTCTTCTGTAATTTATATACCATCTCATAATTAAATTCTATTCTGAAGTAGGTAAAAACATTCTAAGAACAACCATTTGAAAGTGACCTTTCAGCTAATTTAGCCATTCCACACAGACTCTTCTGCCTCCTCATACTCTCAATTTTCTTTAACAGCTAAACTTTAGATATCATATTAAGTACATAGAAATATATTTTAAGCCTGATAGATGAATTTCTGTGATGATGATGATTATTATTATTTTTGTCAGAAGGCTTCTTTCCACATCCTTGAAGAGAGAAATATGCATTCTAGTTGTCATTTTAGCCAATTACTACAAGTGATTTAGTGCCCTTCTGTGGTTCTCTGGTAACAAGTAACAGGTCCCTTATAACCTGTTATATCTCTGAAATCCTTAGCATTTTTCATGAACACATATCTAAAAGGCTCTGTATATCTTGCAGGTAAAAGTGTAAACAAAACAGAACAAAACAAACCCTAAGAGCTTTCAAACATTAAAAAGGCCTTTGTGATATATGTGTGTATAAGTATCATATATATACATATATATCATATATACATCATATATATTATATATCCCATTTATAATATTATACACATATTATACATTTACAGGAAATGGATTAGGAAAAAGTTCACTATCACTTTATCTTAATGTAAATAAGTACATCTTTGCTTGTATAAGGTGGAATTAAAATTAAAGTTTGGGTGGCTCAGTTGGTTAAGTGTCCCACACTTGGTTTGCCTCAGATCATGATCTCATGATTCATATGATTGAGCCCCATGTGGTA
The DNA here is from genome assembly GCF_023721935.1 of Panthera uncia. Lineage (NCBI taxonomy): Eukaryota > Metazoa > Chordata > Mammalia > Carnivora > Felidae > Panthera > Panthera uncia. The sequence goes on from NC_064810.1 coordinate 37,194,559, forward strand.
GCTCTGTACTGACAGTGTGGAGCCTGTTTGGGATTGTATCTTTCCTTCTGTATCTGACCCTCCCCGTCTTGTGCGTGTGTGTTCTTTCTCTCTCTCTCTCTCTCAAAAATAAATAAACTTAAAAAATTAAAATTTGTACACCATCTACCAACCTGCCTTACCATTGCTGGGTTATTCTGATACTATTTGGAATGCTCCAAAGTCCACAGAACAGCCAATGACAACTTTTAGATTATTTCCACATTTCTAATTTTCACTGGATACAGCAGGATGAGCAAATTATGATAGACTTTTCTCTTCCAAATCAATTTTAACACAGAGATTTCCTCAAGTGTCACAAATTCTGAAATAGAAAGGATTAAATTTTGGATGTTGCAAACTCAAAACCAACAAATAGAATTTGATCCTTAAACATCTGAATCAAATGATTAAAATGTGTAGTAGATAGACTGAACTTTGAAAATATTAAGTTAACACAAAACCTCCTCTTTAGGAGGTTTGTATAGATAAATATAAATTGATTTGCCATTGTTTCTGTAGTGTACATAAAGATATTCATGTTATATTACAGTATAATTTCATATAACTATAACCTAATTTTATGGATTGAATTATATTCTCCCCTCCCCCACACAAAAAAGATAAGTTGTAGTCATAAATCCCATTACCTCCAATTGTGTCCTTATTTGATACAGAACCTTTACAGAAGTAATTAAATTAAAATGCAATCAGTAGGGTAGGTTTTAATCCAATGTAAGTTTGATATTCTAGGAAGGAAAACTTGGACACAGACAGACACACACATAAGGAAGACTATGTGAGAATACAAGGAGAAAGTAGTCATCTACAAACTAAAGAGACAGACACAGTCCTTAGAAGAAACCAACTCTGTGGATACTTTGATTTCATATTTCTAGCCTCCAGAACTGTGTGACAATAAATTTACATTCATTAAACCACCCAATTTGTGGTATTTTGTTCTGGCAGCTCTAAAAGTGAATGTGCGTATTTATTTTTCCAAAATATCCAATGTGTATATATACATATAGAAACATATGCATGTATGCATATATATATATATATATATATGTATAGGTACATCTATTACCTATATTATATAACAAATATATATTTGAATGTGAATATATTAAATATTTTCATATATTTGCATATATTACAACTAGTCATTCTTAAACCATTTAGAATTTTGTATTTTCCTTAAAGTACACTTTGTGACAGCAAATGACAACATTCACTCTTAGATTGGTCTTTTTGAAAGAAACACGATAAGACGTATTGGAGAATTAGAGTTTTAGTTTTCCCACTCAGTAATATTTACTAGCTCTTCTTAATCTTGAAAAATATAAAAATCAATTTCCTTGACTGCTGTTTAGGAGATAACCCAATTCTCACAGTTCTGATTAAATTCATCTTGAGGATAATATAGTTATTTTAACATATGGTAGAAATAAAGTCACTCCTAGTGCAGTTCTATTTCAGGTTCACATAAAAGAAACCCTACATTTTCAAAGAATTACTGGAAATTTTTATGATGCCTGGAATCATAAGGATCTCCTTATCACCTAGAAATATTTGGGCCATTAACCAGCAGTGTGAACTTGGCTGCTTCACCTAACCTCTCACTCTATTTTTTTTTCTGTTACACAATAGAAGTGTTAAACTGGATGAATTGCTTCTTCTCTCCTGAACTCTCATGGCACTTATCTTCTCTTCCAATAATATCACATATTTCCTTATATTACTGTTTTTTTTAACCTTGTTAAGCGTTTGTATGTTTTTACCTTTACAAGGTTTTAAAAGTACATGAAGGACAAATGCACTTTTTATTAAATTTTAAATTAAATTTTTATTGCACTGTTTGAGAAACACTGGTACCACTGGTGTATGCATATTTTATTTTTCTGTTTATTCATTTCTACATTGCTCAATGCATTTTTCTAATATGAATGCATACTTTAATTGAAATAGAAAAGATAAAATATATCTGGATTTTTCCTAGAAAGGCTACATCTTTATAAATACATTAGAATTTATTACTCCTTAAAAAAATCTTCTGAAATTGTATAACAATAACTTTACATGAAATTACAGTGCTATATGGTAGGAAATATTTCTGTTTCCTACCACAAATACTATCAAATTAATTTCACATTTTTTTCACCAGAAAGGGTCAATTTATATTAGACACAGTGGAACTAGATAAAATGAGAATGGCTATGTTGAAAATTTTTTTAATGTTTTATTTATTTTTAAGAGCTCGGGCTCAAGTGGGGGAGGGGCAGAGAGAGAGAGAGACACACACACACAGAGTCCGAAGCAGGTTCCAAGGGAACTGTCAGCACAGAGCCTGATTTAGGGCTTGGACTCAGGGACAATGAGATCATGACCTGAGCTAAAATCGGATGTTTAACCGACTGAGCCACCCTGGAATCCCTGTTGAAATTTTTAAAAAGACAAAAATTGAATGCATTTTTTTCTTAGGATGCTAAGGCAGATTTAATAGGTTATAGGAAAAGAGTTCAAAGGTACATAAAGAAATATTTTCAGTTTGACTCAAAATGTGGGTATGTTTAATAGAATTTCTAAATTATTTTTAATTTAATATTATTTGACCCAGAATTATTTAAAGGAATTAAAAAATATATATTTCCCAGTATATTTTCCTTTTTAAGAAAAGTTGGAACCTTAGGATTTAAGATAAAAGCCCTATGACAAATTTAAGACTTTAAAAAATATATATGTTTCTATTCTGGCCTTAGCAGTACAAAAAATACATTTTATTATTAATCAAGGCTGTTTTAAAATGAAATAAATTTATTTTAGTCATATTTAGTATTTCAACGAGTTCCTGATACAGTTCTCAATAAATATATTATCAGGAGATAGACCATATTTTTAAATTACCTACCTACTAGTTGTAGGAGTTATTTAATAGAAAATAACCTTAGATCCATCCCCAGTGTCTTAATTCAATATTAGCTAATTCATATCTTTAACATGCACTCCAGGTGACTCTTCTGAACACTGGAGTTTAAAAACCACTAATCTGTAGGAAATGACAGATGAGATCTTTAAATTATTCAAAATTATCAAAAATTTCCAAAATTATTGTATCTCTCAGTGGAATATATGCTTTCATGTAAGTCGGTTGGGACCAAATGATTTGTAAGGTAAGAATAATTTCTTGTGAAAATTGAGGACTCTAAGATGTTTCTGAATAAAAGACCATCCAAACTCAGTTTAGAGGGGCAAGAAGAATATAAGTTTCCCAGAAAATAATGGGGTTTTACATTAACAGATACATGGATGGGTAATTTAACAAGAAAGGACTATTCTATAAAGAGTGGTCTCAATAATTTTAGTTTAGAAAATATTTAAAGGAATTGTAATCCAAACCTCCACATAGTTTAAAAATAGTCTTTTAAGGCAACTTTAGAGTATTTAATTTGGCATAGTGTACATATCTGTTCTATTCTCTAAGAAGAAATGTTGGGAAAATGATTAGCCTTGAAACTGAATCAGATAACCTGTTAAGTTTATTTTAAATATTTAAAACCATGTCTATTAAAAATAATAGTTCATATTAAAAATCATTGATTCTTTCTGGGAATACTGTCACTAAAGAGCTGTCCTGTGATGCCAGCAATTATGATGATGATTTTTAACTCTAATACAGTATTATTTATACATATATAATAGCAGTGGAGTAGAACATCAGTAAAGATCAGCATCTTTGACAATTCTTTTTTTTTTTTAACGTTTATTTATTTTTGAGACAGAGAGAGACAGAGCATGAACGGGGGAGGGGCAGAGAGAGAGGGAGACACAGAATCGGAAGCAGGGTCCAGGCTCTGAGCCATCAGCCCAGAGCCTGACGCGGGGCTCGAACTCACGGACCGCGAGATCGTGACCTGAGCCGAAGTCGGACGCTTCAACCGACTGAGCCACCCAGGTGCCCCGACAATTCTTAAAGTGTCATACACATACTATATGACCTAGACATAGTTAACAATTATTAAGATATAAATTGAAAATTTCAATGGCCAGAATTCTATATGAAGCTCAAACTGCTAAACCTACAGCTGGTTCCCGTCTGTTGAGACAAAGCTTGAGAAAGGGTCAGTAGAAGTCCCAAACAATCCTGGCTTTCTCAAAAAGTAATTGCAGATATAAAACTGGTCAATAGTGAAACAGTGAATGCAAGCTTATTTTATACTGCTGGATCCTGAGAAATGCAGACTCTCAAATTTCCAGATAAGAAAGTAACAAATATTTTGTGTTGTCTAATGAGTTTGGGTCTATTACATAGGGAAAATGAAATATCCCACCTTAAAAGTGTGATACACTAGAGAGTTATATTAGATAGAACCAGAGCCTATTAAATGAAAACATATAGAAAGACCTTGTATAGTGGAATTCTTGAAAAATTGTGATGGCAGATATTCTTCCTAGAGTCTGTAGACTTAACCTTTGAAATAATGGGATATGGGGAAGGAATGGAAATTCATTTGGGCTGCAACCAGTGTCTACAAACTTGGGAAAATTGGACTTATTTACATTCTTTTCAATTCTTACTATATAAAAAACTAAGTGAAATGCATGCTACTTTAACATGAAAACCCTACTTCCTAAATAACTACAATTGCATGTAAGGCATAAACTTTGGAGTCCTAAAATGAATTCTGTGTATTTTGAGGCTTCCGTGTCATAAAACAGTTGTAGAAATTCAAATATCTTACCGTTAAATTAGATGAAAGACCCATTTCTAGCTTGAAAGAAGAGTAAAGGATTTGACTAAAAAATCTATGACTTTTTTATTCCTATTAATTAACACAATGCTTGCAACACAGTAATAAGTAGATATTTATGTTATTGGATGAGCTAATAGATTATACTCATTGTCCCATCAAATGCTTTAACATTTTTAGTACTTTTGAACTTAACTTTGTTTTATATGTAAGAAGCTGTTTACATACTGTAAAAATTTTTGCAACTATTATATTTTTTAGAACTTTCTAACTTCTCTTTAGACACATATGTACCTTATATTACCCCGTTGGTTCTTAACATAAAGCTCCTATAAGACTAAATCTTTGCATTACATACTGAATTGAATCTTGCAGAAGACTCTGTGTTTAATGTTTTAACTATAAAAGAATAGTACATGATTGTATAAGGGACTTTGATTGAATGGAATGATTGTCATATACCATAACAGTGATATACATAAATATGATAATCTTAATTTTTCAAAATACCTACATCATTACTCCATTATTTGTAATATGAGTCATTTTAATAGTAAGAGGGAATGTTTCTTTCTAGGTACACGTTTGAAAAAAGGTAGATAAAGTTTACATAGTTTGATTACAGACCAAATTATACATCTATATTATATATAGAATGCTTTGGAATAACTTTTTAGTGTTGAAATTCACTTCTGTGCATGCAAATTGGGTAATTGTGTATCTAATTGACCACTTAGTTTGTAGTTGAGTAATTGTTGTCAACTGTCCGTTTGCACATTAAATGAAGATCAGGTGAAAATGTTAATTAGGTTAATGATTTAAATATTTTTTGTTATTGAAGAAACATGTTTTTCTGCTCTTGCTGAAGTTTTGAAATTGCTAGTGAGAATGTTTTCACATGCCCTTCCAACATCGAAGACCCAGATTATAAACTAAAATTCAAACTTTTGATTGTGTCAGTATATCTTATTAAGGGAATCATTTTATAAAGGTTCATTATTAATACATTAAAAATGTCTTCAGGTTAATTGAAAAGAGCTATTAATGTGAGACAAATACTGGTTGTCTCAGTGGTGTATTAGGGACTTCATGTACTTACGGCCACATTCTATTTGATTTCCTGGCCAGAAAATCTTAACATATACAATTTATTTCCTTTAAATATGTGTATCAGTGAATGGGTACATGTTTAAAAATGGGTACATGCTTAAAAAAAAACTTGAGGGGCGTTTGGGTGGCTCAGTGGGTTAAGCGTTTGACTCTTGATTTACTCGCAGGTCATGATCTCACAGTTTGTGGGATTTGAGCCCCACATTGGGCTCTGTGCTGACAGAGTGGGCCTGCTTGGGATTCTCTGTCCACCTCTCTCTCTGCCTCTCCCCAACCCCTCTCTCTGTCTCTGTCAAATAAAATAAAATAAAATAAAATAAAATAAAATAAAAACACATTTTTTTTAAACCTGGTAATCAAATATTACCTTTATTTCCTTTAAATTTGAAAACAATTAAACAATTTTATAGTAACTATAACTGAAATAATACAGAATATTTTCATTTTAAACAAAAATAATTTGACAGCCTAGAGGTTTACTTAATATTAATTTTTTTTATCATTTCTCTTAGGATAGCAGAAAACCTTTTATGTAGGCTTGCTTAGTCAATAAGTTGTAATCAAATCTCTCCTGGAGCAAATACTGGATGATTTTCTATCATTTTTTTTCAAATTATCAAAACTGCCTCAAGTAGTTGGGTCATTAAATAGCAATAGGTATCAACAAAATGCAGCCTCACATCATTAGTGCTAATGATGTCTCAGGCTTGCATCTAAAAAATGATGTATGGACATCAGAATAATTTAGGTTGATTTCAGTGAGAGATATTTACTGATGTATAGTTTGTAACATAGCAATTGCCATAGGATTTTATACTAGCAATTGCCAGCTCAGGGGAAAGACACAATGGGAAAGATTTTGACAAAAATATTTGTATCATATACCCCAATGTTTATAGCAACACTCTCAACAATAGCCAAATTATGGAAAGAGCCTAAATGTCCATCAACTGATGAATGGATAAAGAAATTGTGGCTTATATACACAATGGAGTACTACATGGCAATGAGAAAGAACGAAATATGGCCCTTTGTAGCAACGTGGATGGAACTGGAGAGTGTGATGCTAAGTGAAATAAGCCATACAGAGGGGCGCCTGGGTGGCGCAGTCGGTTAAGCGTCGGACTTCAGCCAGGTCACGATCTCGCGGTCCGTGAGTTCGAGCCCCGCATCAGGCTCTGGGCTGATGGCTCGGAGCCTGGAGCCTGTTTCCGATTCTGTGTCTCCCTCTCTCTCTCTGCCCCTCCCCCGTTCATGCTCTGTCTCTCTCTGTCCCAAAAAAACAAAAAAAAAAACAAAAAAAAAAAACAAAACGTTGAAAAAAAAAAAGAAATAAGCCATACAGAGAAAGACAGATACCATATGTTTTCACTCTTATGTGGATCCTGAGAAACTTAACAGAAACCCATGGGGGAGGGGAAGGAAAAAAAAAAAAAAAGGTTAGAGTGGGAGAGAGCCAAAGCATAAGAGACTGTTAAAAACTGAGAACAAACTGAGGGTTGATGGGGGGTGGGAGGGAGAGGAGGGTGGGTGATGGGTATTGAGGAGGGCACCTTTTGGGATGAGCACTGGGTGTTGTATGGAAACCAATTTGACAATAAATTTCATATATTGAAAAAAAATATTTGTATCATAGAGTAATAGTGAATAGTGATAAGTCAAAGTTCATCTGTAACAAGTAGCATACACATGCTTTACTACATCATCAACTTGACCTTAAACATTTGTTTAACTCAGGCGCCTTAGCAAAATGATTCTAAACTTTAGCTAAATTTTATATCTTTTAACAAAGGAACACATTTTTTCCTTCTGTTTTCAAATGTTCATATATAGTAGTATCTTAAAAGGGACCTTAATATTAGATTCTCTACCTAAATATCTAAACTTTTAATGTTTTAATTTCTTCAATTGTGAGTACTGATTTAGTTTTCCCTTGAATGCTGAGGTTAAATTAAAAATAAAACATGAAGAAGCTATTAAAAGGTGTGGATCCCCCAGTTATTAATGTGGTATGTATATTGAGAGTGAAAAAGTAATATGAAGGGGAATCCCTGAAATAGATTATCCATTGTAATTTAGTGAGTTATAGTTTTCAAAAATTAATAAAGTAAAACTATAAAATTAACCAGATTGACAGGAAAGTGAGCTAGTACAAAGTGGAAAAAAATGGATATATTTATGAGATTACTTCTATGTTGTGAAAGTGTAGTCAAATGAAAAGAAAAAAGAAAAAAAGAACGAATGAATGAAAAGAAAGGAAGAGAAAAAAGATGCAAATAAGTAAAATACTGCAAACAAAAATGTCTTCAGTCTTTTTGAGAATAAGTTGTTATCTCAAATCACAAATGACGTCACCATTTCTAATCTATTTTGAAAAATTTTACTTTCAATTGATAACTCATTCATTCTGGCTTCCATTCTCCACCAGCATTAAACCCCCCCCCAAAAAAAAAAAAACAAAAACAAAAACAAAAACTATAGAAGTCCTCAGTTACTTCCTAATTTCCAAGATCACAGTTGCCTTTAGCACTTCCGTCCACTAAATACTGATTTTGGCTGTAACACCACCTCCTCGTTCACACTAATCAGACTTCTTCCTTCTCTCCTTGTGGAATCATCTTTTTCTTTGAATCTTAAAGGGTATATAATCAAGTATGTATCTTCTGCCTTTTTATTTTGTCTTCATGATCTACTTCCTCTTCTGTGAGGGATTTGTCCATTCATAAGACTTCCATGATGTAGAATCTCTGGCAAGATCTGATTTTTAAGTAGTTTAATTTTCCTATTACATGTCCTCGGAGGTGGTATGAGTGTTTTGGATCCTATTTGTTCCAGTGAGTTCTTTATTCCTCTCAGTAGTGTACATTAAAACAGAGGGACACAAACAATAATAAAACCAGACTAACTGTCCTCTCTACATGTATTGCTTTTTGAATTGTGTTGATATGCATTAAACTTCTAAACTAAAAATTTGAATATCTTTGTCTTTCTCACTCATTGTCACCTGATTGGATACCCATATTCTACTTGGCACCCAATTTGATACTTTCCATTTTTCTAAACATATCTTTATTTTATCGGGTCCTATCTTTCAACATCATTGCTTTCACCTCAGATTATTAACATTTATTTCTGAACTCACCATTACTTATCCCTTAAAGTTTCCCCCTTGGGTGCTTTGCCATTGCCAAGTAACACCATGTCCTTTACAAATTTGCTTACCAACTTCTCAATTCCATCTCTTGACATTTTCTTGAATTTCAAATGAAAGTAGTTTTTTTCTTGTGCATTTAAATAAAAACTTTAACACTAGCTTGTCATAATTTTATTGGTTTCATTCTGATTAGATTTTAATTATTAATTTTAAATTTAACAATAATTTTAAAAATTATTTGCATTAATTTATATATCAAAGCCAAATTATTTTCATAAAACATAATGAAAAATTGATAGTTTTTCTCATCTCAGCATTTAAAAAAAGAATATTTTAAAAATTGTATATTAACAGAGCTAAACAAATTTCATTTTTTATGTTGAAAGGTATGAGTTATATTGTCCACTATAAACTTAGACTAGTTGATTAGAATAGTCAACTAGAAATTATTAATTTCAGCAACTAATATCAGTGATTTTTTGTTTGGGAGATAAATATTATGATAAGGTAGGACACTGTATTATTAAGAGATAAATATGAGATTGTTGTGAATGACCCTCAAATAATTGAAAATAAAAATTTTACATATGAGGGATTTTAGAATTTTTAAAATTTATTACCATTTTAAAGATATAATTTATCTTAAGGTTGATAAGAATATCAAAATCATAATAAAAGGAGCAGGTGCTATAAAGTTTAGATATATGCTTGATAGTCAAAATTTGACTATTTCAGTGAAAACATACTTAATATTTTGCTCATCCATCTACCATCTCACCCCAAAACTGTTCTGGCCAGTAACAACTGATTTAAAAAGCAAGAAATTAGAATGTTAAACTGTCATGTATTTAGCTTCAGCAAACATTCATATTTTAATGTGATGATTTATCTGAATTCTGATGTGTAGCACAGTGCAAATGATATGGCTTAAATCTAATTTTAATTTTAATGAGAGGCAAGTACTAAGACAGTTTACAATGTCCCAGATTCCTCCAAATATATTAATTATCTCAAGGAATAGTTTTGTAAGCTAAATAATATTTTTCACTGTAAATTGGTGATGTACAAAAAGCATGAAAGCAAATATTTCTTTATATTACTGTAATTGAGATAAAAATTAAAAGCCTAGGGACTGAAGGAGATAACCTAGTTACCCTTTCTGACTTTCAAATCACTGTTGATCATAGGATCTCTGCCCTCCGGTGAACCCACTATATTCTTGAAATGGGGCTTAGCAAGAGAACTGAATCAAATTCTCTTTCCAAATACTAGTTGCCACTTTAACAATCCAGTCTTAGTGTAAATGAAGCAAAGGGGCAAGATCTAAGTATTTTTGCCTTTGAAAAAATCTCTAAGCACCAAGAGTAAGCCTAAATCCTGAGTAAGAGAGCAGGTAGACAGGCTTATTACATGAGCATTTGTTTAAAATAGAATTTTCGTTTTCTTTATCTTCACTATTTTTCTTATTTCACAGTTTCTTTGTCTTATAAGTCCTATTTATAAATTCTGTTGTGATATTCATATAGTCTCACATATTTTTAATCTTTTGGAGCTGCTTCTATATTAGTATCTAGACATTATACTATAGGGAGATATTTACAGTGTTTGAAACCTGTTGCATTTTGTTACACTGATTCAAAATATGGCCTTAGCCTCACTGTCTTCATCCGCACTTCTGCATATGCCAAATATCTGGAAAGATCTATTTAACAGATGCCTGTTTACTCTAAAGTGATGTTAACAATCCTTATCAGACTGAATTAATTAATTGAGTATAGTAGGGGAATGACTTTCATAGATGATGTATGTGCCTGCAGGAACAGCAAGCCTTATCTGCTGGTTACATATAAGTGCTTTCACATTAAAATTGTGTGTCCTGTGTCATAGGCAAGTCTAGTGCACCATATACAAAAAAGATATTTATTAGATACATGCTGACTTTCTTCCATTTAATGAAAACTCCTTAGCACTGCTTAATCCAATCCACTTTTATATCTAGATATATTTCTAAGGGTACACAGCACTTTTAATTGCATTTAACCATTATGTTAGCTGGGCACAACTTCATATGAAAGAATCTCTGCAACAGCTCTGGACAGATCAATAATATAGTAGTAATAATAATAATTGTTGTTAGTATTGCAACTTACAACTTATATTGCATAATGTTGCAATAAGTTTTTATTGTGCAGCATTTTATTTAATTCAGCAAAACCTCTGTGAGTTAAATAATATTTTCTGGTACATAGCAGGCTCTCAATAAACGTTAATTTCTTGCCTCTACACATAGATTGTTGAATTTTTCAAAGTCATGAGCTAGGAAGGGGCAAAACCTGAACACAAACTACAGTTTTTCTGACTCCTACATTTTCTCCTGTTTTGAGTCCTGGTACTCTTTCTACTGAATACCAGATGACTGCAAATGCAATGACTATGATAACAAAAAGTACTGAATTTTGTTTCCAGATTATCCAAGAATCCCAGTGAAATGTCAGTTACTTGAGGAGGAGGTATATCATCCAAGTTGCATTTATTATGCTTAGGCCCACGAAGTGAGGATAGTTAGTAATAGTGGGTGGTTAAGTTTTGAACAAGTCCTTGGGGTACCTGGGTAACTCAGTTGGTTAAGCATTGCCATTGGCTCAGATCATGATCACACAGTTTGTGGGTTGGAGTCCCCTCGGATCCTGTGGATCCTGTGTCTCCCTCTTTCTCTGCCCCTCTCCCGCTCTGTCTCTGTCTCTCAAAAATTAATAAATGTTGAAAAAAAATTAAACACGTCATCAGGACTTGTCTCCACTTAAAAAAAAAAAAAAGGTGGATGAGGCCAAGAAGAATTTTACATATCTGATATCATTTAAAATGCCTTTGCACCAAGCTGTAAAATTTAAGTCTGTTAGCTGATATTTATGATATGGTGAGGAGGCTGTGGAAAATACTCTTACTCCACCTCCATGAGACTTAGTTCCTTGATTTGTAAAGCTGAGATTATAAGCCTATTTTGAAATATGCCAAGCACTCTGCACTGGCACATAGTGAATCTGCACCAAATGTCAGATATTACTATTTGAATAAAAACTATTACTGCAGATAAACAAACCTAGTCTATTTAAATAATAAAAGCATCCTTAAAAACCTAGCTAAAGACAAAGTATTGAAGTATAGATTTAAAACATTGAAATAATATACCTCTAAGAGAGCATGTGAAATTTCATAGAGCACATATTAAATAGAGAATGTATCTTTAAATTTTATTTTCTCTAGTTTCTATAGTTTCTCATTAATGGTCTTTCTTGGTCTTCTCAGGAATAGAAATTTGTGCAAACAATTTAATCTCTCTCGCTCCCTTTTCTTTTTTTGTCTGTGCCTTTTGTTTTCTCTTCCTTTTTTATTCCTTTTACTGTTTATTTTTTTCTTTCTTCTTTCTTTCTTTTCTCCTTCCTTCCTTCCTTCCTTCCTTCCTTCCTTCCTATCTTCAGGTGCCACAGGCATTAACCTATAGGCATTATTCAAAGTCACTAGGTTAATTTTGTTGGAGTAATTGAGTTTCCAGAATAACTTTAGTGACTTGATATCACCAGGCTATACTAATTGCTTCTAGGGAATTGCCTAAAGGTCAGGTTTATCCAAAATTTAGGAAAATTATTACTATAAAGGAAATTCTGAACCCTATTGTATAACCAATGAAAGCTATATAACCAATGCTTCTTTGGTACTCAGTAAGTTTTTGTTCAGTGAAATATCCTTGCCAACTCTTCTATTTTTTAGATACCTCCTAATATTTTTAATCATTCTACCTTTATATTATATGACATACTTGTAATATATAAATTTAATAAATGTCACCGTTAAGGAAAATGGTATTTAGGCCTTGTTAGTAGAGAAATAATACTATGTATTTTCTTATTTTTCTATAGAGATGTCAAGGTAATTGAATATAAGAAAAGCATGTGAATTTTTTGTCTATTAAATGATTCAGTGAAGATAGGGATATTAATTTGAATAATGGGTTAAAATTATCTGAAAAAGTACACTTTAATGCTACATACTTTTTAAACTATTGGATATAATTATGTGAATATAGCTTAGGAAATATTGAATTTCTAATAGTAGAATCCATTTGGCTGGAACTCTTTATAAAGAAATAAAACCACTAAAAATTAAAGCCTCTGCTATGTGATGTTTAGCAGGAAATTTTACAACCACATAATGTTCTCTGCAATTTCCACAGGAAGAAATTTTAGGGATCTTAACATTTTTTTTTCTTGTGGCTGCTTCTAGATTAACTGCTAATTCAATAAAACTACAGCCTTTCTCTGTGTGTGTGTGTGTGTGTGTGTGTGTGTGTGTGTGTGTGTGTGTATACATACACATATGTATATATACATGCATAAGCACATATATATGTGTGTTTGTATCGACAAAAATCTATTTTTTTAATTAATACTTGCATCTTGAGTATGTATTCCACAATGTGCTTTCTAATTTTTTGGTTCAATTTATTGAAAACAGGATAAGAAAACTTTTCTAATCACCTCTGGGATTGATAAAAAGGAGTTGACAAACATTTAGACTTTGTCTCTTTCATATATCTCTGGTAGTCATGGGAAATGTTGTCAATTTACATAGTTAATCTCATTTGAAATGCCACCCACAAAATGTAATAATCTTCTGAGATGAGTTTATGAAATCTCTGAAGAATAATCATCACTGTCTTTGGAGATTAATTATTGTGTTATTTACTGCCATTGATGAAACTTTTAAACTCATCCTGGGTGTATTCTGCAGGTTCCCTCTATCCTCAAATTACCTTTAAACACTCAGAGGGTTGGAGAATTTGTCAGTAGAAAGCTAGAATTTAGTTTTGTAATACTAAGTCTCAGTCATTGCAGTGCTGGGCTCAGGCCCCAGTTCAACTGTGATATTAATATTTATTGTTCAAGGTCTTTTCCCCCTTTTTTATTTGTGCTCCAGTTATGTCACTCTTTCTTCTTTCAAATTTTGTCTTGCAATAAATTGACATCAATAAACCAGTAATATATAGGCTATAAAACCACTACATTTTTTTAAAGGTGGATAATGAAGAATATGAACGTGTTATAGTTCATTAGAATATTTAAGTAAATGTTTATTATTACCACAACATTGAATTAAGGAGAAGAATGTAGAGAAAGGTAAATACATTTAAAAATTAAAAGGTATCATTAAGCCTGATTAATATAAAGATTATTATAAAAATAAACATTATTTTTATAGAACACTGGAATGTGAATTCTAAAATGTTAGGGCAATGTGTGTCTCATCTATGTCCCTCCCATGCTTAGCACAAAACTTGGAAAAGAGAAGTTAGAATTGTTAAATACATCACATCTAAACCCTATGCAAGATAAGAAATCAGAGTGAATGATATCCCTTGTGTATGTGAAGCTTAAAAATGAAGCAGAAGGTAATGACTTTTAAAGATAGGAAAAAATAGGGGAGCTTAAATAGTGATTTATTTATTTATTCAATAAGCATTAGTAGAACTTATTGTATGTCAGTTACTGGGCTAGGCGCTAGAGATATAAATTAAATCACAGGCCCCCACACATAGTTTCTAATGAAATTTGATCACCTGAAAAAACAATGAATTAATTCGCAAGTAATAAAAACAATGTCCAAAGTGTTAAAAAGGCAAAATCTAACTTTTAGTAGGAAAAGTATATTTTTAAAAATGTAGAATTAGTGGCTGGATGGCTCAGTGAAGACTGTTGATTTCAGCTCAGGTCATGTTATCCTGGTTTGTGAGTTCAAGCCACTCATAGGGCTCTGCACTGCCAGTGGGATTCCCTCTTTCCCTCTCTCTTTGCTCCTCCCATACTCATGTGCTCTCTCTTTCTCAAAAATAGATAAACAAACTTAAAATATGTGGAATTATAGAATACTGTAATGATATTTATTCAATAAAATATAAACCTATAAACTATTGCCTTTATTAATAAATAGCCAATAATTAGATAATAATTAGATGTTAGATTAGAGACATTTATAACACACACACAAAAATATCATTTGGGAAAGGAGTCACAAACCAAATGCATGTAAAGTGTGATATTTGAGTTATTCTTAAAGGGGTAACATTTCTTCTGTAAAAACTTGTGAGATCAAAGTGGGGAGAGAAATATTATGTATGGTCTTTGACTCTTGTAAGTTATATTTGGGCAGGATGTCTTTTACAGCCAGTTTTCTCTCCTTTTAAGAGGAGTTACCTGGATCTTTAAAGCCAAATCTTACAAAACAGGTGAGGTAGAAAGAGCAGGTGTGAGTTTTTATCATACATATGCAAGCATATTAAAAGGCCATGTGAAACTTTCTACCCTAAGCTATGACACCACAAGAATGTCATTGATGGCATGTCTTTAGCTGGGAAGAGGATTCGTTTATTACAAAGTGTTGCATCTGTCCCTTTCTTTAACCAGTCTAATCATGGTTAGTTCTTAGTTGCACTCCAACTCTATCATTGCCCAGTCTTTTTTCAACATTACTATTTCATTTACTGTGACCATATCTTACTACAAAAAATAGTTTCAAAAGTTCACATTTCCCTCATAAAAATACACTGTAGATAACCACTTAGGGTCATACTATCTCCATTAACAAATAAAAGCCTAAATTACTGTGTATTTTTGTCTATTATCTCTCTATACCCTTTTCTTTCTGCCAAATAAGGCAATATTTTAATTTATATATTACTTTACATATAAATGGCACTCTATATAGTCAGTCTGCACATTTTCTAAGAATCTGAAACCACTAACTAAATACTTATTAGATTGAACATAATTGTGGCATTTACCTCTCCAATTGTATCCCGATCTTTATATTAGAAGTATGTCCTACAATTTGAGCTTTATACTATAGACTTTTCAACCTTTACATCTTAAACTAGTATGAATATATATTAGATGAATATTGATTTTTCATAATTAACTGTAATGTCTGGACCAGTGGCTCTCAATTGAGGGTGAGTTTGTCCCCAAGAGACATTTGGCAATGTCGGGAGACATTTTTCCTTGTCACAGCTGGTGGTGGGAGTGCTAAAAGCATCTAATGGGTAGGGTCCGGGGACACTGACATACACCCTACTTTATATAGCACAGCCTCCCACAACAAAGAATTACCTGTGCCAAGTATACCAAGGTTGAGGAAATTATTCCACATGATGATACATAATAATTCATTTAATCCTCACAACAATTGGTTGGGGGACATACTAATATATTAAAAATGTATAGCTAAGGAAACTGATCCAGAGAGAGGCTATACAAAATTTGCAAACTCATAGAGCTAGAATAGGACCCTGTACAATTGGGATCCGAGATTTTTTGCTTAGCCACTATTCTAGACTCTCTCCATGTCTTCTAGAGTTCTTTCCTTCAGGTTTCTCAGTGAGGACCAAATCTCTTATAGCATTTTTTTTTTATAAATGGGGGCAACATGAAAATTATTTAACCTCTCTCCCCTTCACCAATCAATTGGTAAATCTTCTATACAGTGCAGCAAATGAATCATCCATCCAATCTGTCAGTATTTTCTGAGTCCCTATTCTGGTTCAGGACCATATTAGGAATGTGGTTTATAAAGAAGAGTAAGAGAATGAATAATGTAAGTAAGACAAAACAACGCTCAGTGGTGGTGGCTTGATAGCATCCACAAAGCAGTTCATAAAAGAGGATCACAATGTTTGAATCATTGGATCTGAATCTTTGGATCTGAAGCTTTATTGGATCTGAATCTTTTACAGTGCTCTTGACTTTTCTCTGAATTATATTAATCTTATATCCATTTTACCTTTATACCTCTTTCCTTTTTGAATTTTTGATTAGAATAAATCCCATACATATTTATTGAGAGTCCTCCATGTATTTAGCTCTTTGCTAGACACGTTGCTAGAAGTAATTTATGGAGCTTTTGACCATATAAAGAAAAAAATATATATGTATATGTATATATATTTCCTTATATAGTTACATATATATTTACTTATAAAATGTTTATGTTTGAGAGAGAGAGAGAGAGAGAGACAGAGCGAGAGAGCATAAGCAGGGGAGGGGCAAAAAGAGAGAGGGAGACCCAGAATATGAAGCAGTCTCCAGGCTCTGAGCTTTCAGCACAAAGCCTGACATGGGGCTCAGACCCACATACTGTGAAATCATGACCTGAGCCAAAGTCAGATGCTTAACTGGCTGAGCCACCCAGGTGCTCTGATAAAAATGTATTTAGAGAGACAAAACATGATTATACTAAAAGTTATAACAATCAAAGAAAAAAAGTGATCGATGTTGAATTAGTATATAGTTAAATATTAAAGTAATTATATGAATAATCAAAACAAAGCAAAACTGAGTCCAAAAGTGCGGAGTTTGTTTGTTTGTTTGTTTGTTTGTTTGTTTGTTTCTAGGGTGCAAAGACCAGGGAAGTATTTGTAGTGGAGATAGGGCTTCCTTGGATTTTGATTGGATAATGTACATGAATGGGGAATGGAAAGTTTTCCAGGCTATAAGACCAACCAGGATGAAGTCACAAGATGTAAGAGTGACATGATAATTTCTGACTGAAATACCTTCTCTATTTATTTGCAAAAAGTGGCTTAGAGAGTAAGTATTTCAAAAAGTATGTTCACAATGCAAAAGATATGTTCATTCACTAGAGTTTGCATTGTCAGCTTATAGGACATTTGTTAGTTTTGGATCCATTTACACATTCCATATGTAGACTGACTCCCTCATTAAACAATGAACTGTGTGATTTATTTTTTCGGTAAGAAAACCATAACTATATAATTTTATCATGAATGATAACCTAGGACATGGTGAAACTAGGTATAGATCCAGTTCTTCTAAAATTCACTGCTTTAGGAACACTGTGTTTCTATTTCAGCATTTGAACCATGTCTGGTAAGAAGATGGTAATTCATATGAATTAAATATGCTCAGGTAATTT
Organism: Panthera uncia; assembly: GCF_023721935.1. Classification (NCBI taxonomy): domain Eukaryota; kingdom Metazoa; phylum Chordata; class Mammalia; order Carnivora; family Felidae; genus Panthera; species Panthera uncia. Next base: position 37,212,574 of record NC_064810.1, read on the forward strand.
GTCAGATAACATCTTTGGAGATAGGTCTAAATGAAAGATTATTCTAAGCTTAGATTTACCTTTATGATTTTTTATACTTAAACTTGAATACCAGTTTTATTTAGGCCTCTTCAAGTGTTTTCAGTTTATTCAATAGAAATTTAACATTCTTAATTTGAAGTACAATTTTGGAGATTCTTTGTAGTCTAGCAATTAAGAGCAAAGGCTCTGAAGTTAGACTAAAATACTTAAATCTCAACGAGCCTTTGTGATTTTCACTTCTTAACTTTAAAATTGGCAACAGAGGGATGCCTGGGTGGCTCAGTGGGTTAAGTGTCCAACTTTGGCTCATGTCTTGGTCTCACAGCTCATGAGTTTGAGCCCTGCACCAGGCTCTGAGCTGACAGGTTGGAGCCTGCTTTGAGTCTCCCTCACTCTGCCCCTTCCCCACTCATGCGCCCTCTCTCTCTCTCTCTCTCTCTCTCTCTCTTTCAAAAATAAATAAGCATTAGTTAAAAATAAAATAAAATTGGCAACAGAATTGTAAAACTTAATATGTATATATATGTATATATAGTGTGTATATGTGTAGCACAGTGTCTACTGCATGGTAAAGATTCAGTGCATATTAAAATTATTTTATTTTGTACTTACAAGATGAAACACTTTTTCTTCTTTATTTATAGCAACTACAGGCAATATGCAAACACACATATTTTTCAAAAAACTTTGAAGGGCCCAGGTTATTAGATGCATGATAATGATGCTCGGTCAGATGAAAGTCTCTAGTAGATTGTTCTATTGTCTCTAATGAAATAGTTTGCCCCAAACACTGTTTTCGAATAAGGATAATAGTAGTGAGGAAGTATGGTGGGTCCTAATTATGCTTTGTGTATTTAATTTTGGAAAAAAATATACATGCTCGGTAATGAGTAAAAATACACATACTCATTAAGAGTTGTGATCTAATAGTGGGAAAAGGATAGATATCGGGAAATTAGAAAAATGAGACACACAAAATCTTTACAAAATCTTCAAACACTTAAAAATATGTAAAAAAAAAGCACAAAATGTGTGTTCCTTTTTTTTAAATTTCTGTAAATTCTATATTATATTATATCTACTACTCAGTTTGAGATTAGGTAGTGTCAACATTTTACCATTAGAGAAAAATAATTTAAACCAGGACTCATTATTTATACTATATATATGCTAAAGCATAACAAATAAAAACAGGGGAAAAGAGTTTGATGTAATTAATCTATAAATTGAAGATAAATTTTACTCCTTTTTGCTAATTAAGGAATAGCACATAATTATACGTAATTATTATAAGGCTGGAGACATATGTCTAAAATGTCACTGACAAATGAAGAGAAGCATATTATCTTTAAAAATTCAAGTGGCTAATTTTTTAAGGACAGTACTATAAATTTTTAGTATTTGCTCAAATTAACTTATTGGTATGACCACTGTATGGAAGAATCCACCATATACATCAGTTCCAACTCTCAAATTTCAGATTTTGTTTAGAATCTGTTCTAAATATATTCTATTATAGGGGCTTCTGGGTGGCTCAATCAGTTAAGCATCTGACTTTGGCTCAAGTCATGATAACATGGTTCATGAGTTCGAGCCCCGAGTCGGGCTCTGTTCTGACAGCTCAGAACCTGGAGCTTGCTTCAGATTCTGTCCCCCTCTCTCTCTGCCCCTCCTCACTTGCACTTTGTCTCCCTCTCTCTGTCTCAGTCTCTCTCTCTCTCAAAACTAAATAAAACACTAGTTTTTTTTTTAAATATGTATTCTATCATAGAACATAGAAAATTTCTCATATTGAGGTTTCCATCAAATTTAAGTTTTTAAAGTAATTTATTATAAGATCCTTTCTTGGAAAGTTTTAGGGAAGAGAGAAATTAGAGTATTTTTTGAGAGTTACTAATTTTTACATTACTGGAGTAAGAATTAGCAAGGTTTGACTGTACATGTCAACATTTCAGCCCTCAAAAAAGTATATAATACCATATTTCAGGTAGCTTTCAGAAACCAAGGAAAATCGATTTCATGCCATAAGAGTATATGCTTCTGATTTAAAAGGATGTGCAGTTTTTTAAAGGTTTAAATTTTTATTTTCCAATTTTTTTACATTAAAAATACCAGAATATTTTTATGTGAGCCCAAAAGCCAAGGAAGAAATTCTGAACTGGGCTCCTTGGACCTTCTGTGCTCTGTTCAATGACCAACTTTGAGTCAAAATTGAAAACCTAAACACTGGACTTAATTCTTTCTTCTTACAACAAAGATTATTCCTCCCTGTTCCTTGCTCTCTTAACAATTTGTCTTTGGGAAGGTATATTCAAAAGCATAATTATATTCTTATAACTATTTTATGTGCACACACACACATTTCATTTGGTGGTAAAGGAGGGACCTATGGATAATGGATAAAGTTGATGGCTGTATATGATATATCCAGGCCCTTATTTTGCCTGATTTATTAAGACACCACTTTCATTGCATTGCTTGTATCAGATTAGTTCATTTAAATTCTTAAAAATAGAGTATAAATTGTATTTAGAAAACATAAATTCTAGGGGCACCTGGGTGGCTCAGTCTGTTAAGCAACTGACTTCCACTCAGGTCATGATCTCACGGTTTGTGGGTTCGAGCCCTGCGTCGGGCTGTGTGCTGGCAGCTCAGAGCCTGGAGCCTGCCTCTGATTCTGTGTCTCCCTCTCTCTCTGTTCCTCCCCTGCTCGTTCTCTGTCTCTGTCTCTCAAAAATAAACAAATGTTAAAAAAAAAAAAAAAGATTCTAGGTGATTAAAAACCTTAGCAAGCATTTTTAGCCAACATAACCAAGCAATGAACAAGGCTGTCAGCCAACATGGCACAAGATGGAGAGTTTTGAGTGAAAAACAAGGGATTTGGGGAGCGAAGCAGGCAAGACGCTGAGCTGATGGAGAAAGGGCCCCTATGGAAAGCTTTAGGTTGACCAGGTTAACATAAACATGCATGGTTTGCTACATTTTCATCTATCTTTAAAGCTTACAGTAAGACGGAAAATATTATTACTCACACTTTTATAATGCAGAGACTGCAAAATAAGGCAAAGTAAATAGTCCAATATTACACAGAAAGTAGTCATGCAAGTACTCAAAGTCAAAATTGTTTTATTCTACAGTTCATGCCATTTGACTAAGCTGTGATTTAACAAGCAGACACTGGGACCCACGTGCATATGGAGAAAGCATACTGTCAAAACTAAGAAGAGATGTTGAATAAAGGCTGATGAAGCATGGACTACAAACCTCAGAATCTTCCTATAATATTTCTTGATCTCAATGCTGTTATTTTCCTAGTATTTCAAAATTACAGAAAAAAAATCCTAAATACTATATTGTAATGACTGTCATACTTCTATACTAAAAGTGGTCCACACTGTAAGACACTAATGACTGTATCCCCAAGCCCATGTCGAGAGAAGTTACTAAGCCTGAAATAAAGAAGGATCCTTTACTGAAAAAATGTAAAGACATTTACCTCTCACCTTCAAGATAGTTTCCTTCCAGGGGTCTCACCTCTAAGCCAAGAGTTGTTAGGGAAGGTTATGAATTAAGGAGAGTAGTCATCAGGTTCCACTAGCTCCTACTTCCTATAAATTCTTGCCATCTTTCAGTCACTCTTAACATGGTCACTTTCTCTTTTCTGATTCCCACAGTCTCCTCCAAATGTGTCATGTTGTCACCAGATAGGCAGTATCCTGTGCTGCAATCTCATATCAGCTGCGAAAGATGTCCATTTATTTTTTCTTTTTCTATTACCAGAAATAATCAATTTTGTCCCATTCTGTCTGAGATTTGCTTTCATTTCTGTCTACACATATACTAGTTCTTTTTAACAATATGTTTCTAACTAGCCTCTTGTTAACAACTAGACTCTTACCTATCAGTATAAACTAGTTTACATATGAAATTTTTCATTGATTTTATGAATTGATAGTTTTCTAGTGAAACAGAACCAAAAGAATGGACATAGAGCTTTTTATAAGGAATTGGCTCACATAATTATGGAGGTTGGTGAGTCCCAAGGTCTGCAGGGTGAGTCAGCAAGCTAGAGACCCAGGAGAGCTGATGGTGTAGTTCTAGTCCAAAAGACAGCAGGCTCAAGGCCCAGGAAGAGCTGATGTTTCAGTTGGAATCAGAAGGGGAAAAAAGTCAATGTTTTAGTTGAAAGGTCATTAGGCAGGCAGAATTCTCTCTTATCCTTTTTTTTTTTTTTATTCAAAAGCTTCCACCTGATAGGATGAGGTTCACCCATATCATGAAGGACAATTTTGCTGTACTCAGTCTACCAATTAAATGTTAATCTTATCCAAAATCACCTTCACAGAGATACTCAGAATGATATTTTACCAAATACCTGGCTATCCATGGCCAAGTCAAGTGGCACATAAAATTAACCCTCACATCTCAGCACAGGAAACTTATGTTAGCCTCTTGGGAGATCAGCTTTTAGTAGTGCTGCTTTCCAAAAAGCATCTTGGAAAAAGAAAAACAGTGAGACAAATAAAAACGCACCCTTGGGGCGCCTGGGTGGCGCAGTCGGTTAAGCGTCCGACTTCAGCCAGGTCACGATCTCGCAGTCCGTGAGTTCGAGCCCCGCGTCAGGCTCTGGGCTGATGGCTCGGAGCCTGGAGCCTGTTTCCGATTCTGTGTCTCCCTCTCTCTCTGCCCCTTCCCCTCCCCCGCTCACCTTCACTCCCTCTCTCTCTCTCTCTCAAAAATAAAACGTTAAAAAAATTAAAAAAAAAAAAATGCACCCTCGGAGGACCATCCCACTTTAAGAATTGCTGGTCAAATGCATGATCCAATCTTTATGAGAACGAAACCTGTGAAATATTTCGATTCAAGAAAACCTAGTTAGAATTAGGCAAGCGGAGGTTAAAGGATAAGAGTTTTACTTATAAACTTGAAAAACAATGAAGTCCTGTTAATACAAAAATTCATATGAAGCTGCTAACCCTACTCAAAAGAGAATATTTAAATAAGTTTTAAAATATTCTATTTCTTTGTAAATAGTATAACTTTTTACATAAAGGAAAAAAAAATTCGTATTTCTTTTTAATATATGTCAGTGTATTTCCTCAATGGATTTGCTTCAGGTACAAATGATACAAAGAGAAAAGCTTGCCCTACTATGTACTGGGTGGCTCAATCAGTTTTGCCATCGTAAAAAGAATATTTGCCATCATAAAAAGAATATTTCAATATCCTCTCTCATAATGATAATTTTCTGGGTAATTCTGTATTTTCAGAGTTTCCTAGTATAAACCCTGTTTTGGAAACCTTTGTCAAGATATCCTTAATTCAATCATTACCTACACTGTTCTAAATGGCATCTTTTATCTCCTATTCAGAGATTTCAATTGCTCTCTTAAGAGTCCAGAGATTTTCTCCTCACACAGCCTCTCCGCATTTATTAAGGTTCAGCGTTCAGAGATTTAACCATAAATGAAACAGTTAAATGAAATGAAGTTGTCTTCTTGCTCTAAGTGGCATTTCTTACCTATTCCAATCTCTTCTGTTTCTTCACGTGTTTATATGTCAACCTCAGTAAAGTGGAACTAGGACATTAAATACAGAGTCTGCAGTTTTCAAGCAAGGTATCACTGTTTGCTGATATTTTTCCTAGGTGTTCATTTCTACAGCTAAGACTTCCCACTTCTGATTCCCTCTTCTTTCCCTTGCTGTCTTTCTCTACAATCTAGATTTGCATTCAGCATTGGAGTGTGAGAGAGAAATGTTTCTATGAGCTTCTGAGAAGGACTATCTTTAGTTTATTATTTGCTTTTTTGACTGAGGACAAACAAAAGTCCATTTGAATGTACAACATATGTTGAGTATGATGAAATATTCTCAAATATCACCAACGCAACTTATTAGTAAGAAGATAACGTAAAGCTGAGTGTGTGGCTTACCTTGGTGAAGGAAAACATAAACTTAACAAAACTTAGTGTCTTGAAGGAAGAGGCCAAGGTCAGAATTTAGAAAATTTAATGTTTTATTTAAAGTGGGCCTTTCGAAATGACATTTGGTTTAAGATTAGATTAGGGTCATGACACAGCATTCCAGCATTTGTAGACGGAGCAAGATGAGAATTTTGAAGCAAGGGAAACAAAGAACCTTAGGAAAAACTACCTATTGATGTTTTCCATTGAAGAGCAAGTGGGTCTTTCAGGAAGTCCCTATAATGACCAATCAAACCCTTTCCTTGGGCAGGAGACTCCTGGAAAAAAAAGTCAAGACAATGAAGACAAAGGAATAGCAGAAAAACATGTTAATGTAGACAGTAGAATGTGGTTTTGATTCTTAGTATCTAGGCTAAGAATTGGATCAGAAGATTTTATTTCTGAAATACAGTAAGTGCTTTCATACCTCTTTTGTATAAGAATTTGAATTTGTCTTATGTACAAAGGGATACAAATTATGTTAATGTTGATACAACTTTCTACTAACAAATAACGAGGCTCTTTTCTACTTTGTTTTTTTTTTTAATGTTTTTATTTGTTTTTGAGAGAGAGAGCGAGAGCAAGCACAAGAATGGGAGGGGCAGAGACAGAGGGAAACACAGAATCCAAAGCAGGCTCCTGGCTCTGAGCTGTCAGCACAGAGCCCAATGGGGGGCTCAAACTCATGAATCGTGAGATCATGATCTAAGCTGAACTCGGATGCTCAACTGACTGAGCCACCCAGGCACCCCTTATACTTTCTATAATGTCTAAAACTGAGGCTACTTTGAATCTAATATTCACAAAGTCAAATATCTATTCTTTCATTAATTTTGATAAGATTGCTATTTTCCTGTGTACTTTAAGTAATTCCTAGTTCACTTCCCAGCCTTTCTACAGCCAGTACTTTTGCATCTCTCTACCATGTACTTTTCCTCACTTATCTTTAAAAAAACAGTGGATTAGGCGTCTGACTTCGGCTCAGGTCATGATCTCACAGTTTGTGAGTTCAAGCCCCTCACTGGGCTCTGTGCTGACAGTTCAGAGCCTGGAGCCTGCTTCAGATTCTATGTCTCCTTCTCTCTCCGCCCCGCCCATGCTCAAGCTCTATCTGTCTCTCTCTCTCTCCCTCCCAAAAATAAACAAACATTAAAAACAAAAACAAAAACAAAAAACCTCTTGGTCTCTTTTTTCCCCATTCCTAACATAACATCATTTATCTAAAGTTTTATCTGCCTTTGATTTACTCAGTTATTTCATTCAGAAGTTAAAAAAATACTGTGTTTTTAATACAAACTGGAGTCTGTGCATGGGGAGGAGGGTCAGCCACATCTGTAGCCTCACAGCATATTATTTAGTTCAATACTGCACTAAATAATCTCTTTGGAGACAAAGACTATATTGTCTGGGACAAGAGGTTTGGGTTATTAGCCAGGGAAGATGGGGAAGGAGGATTAGACAGTTTTCCCATTTTATAGAAGAGGTGGCTTCTGAGTTGAGTCTTAAAATATGGATTGATATCCCCCTGTGGAACAAGGAGTAATTTAAAACAAGGGGTATTTACTTGAAGCATGAGTTAGTGTGGAAAGAATGTTGGCAGGATTTTGCCTATATCTATGATCAAACAAATATTTTCAAGGAACAAGATAAAAATGTTCTCAAAAATATTTTAAAGGTAAAATTCAGATATGCTGAACCAAGTATTTGATTTAATAAGCTGATTCTACCTTTTCATGTTTATCACTTAGTGCCTTTCTCAGAAGAGTGCATGAACATTTGATAAATATGTGCATTAAATCTATTGATTATTTGATGAACCATATTCTGGATGCTTACTCAAATAAAATATTTCTAAATTCAACATGATTGAACTGAGTAAGAGTTATCTTTGGTGAGTTAAAGTATTTTTGATTGAACTTAGAGAGTAGTTCTTACCAGCTGATTTGCTTACCACAGTGGAGGAAATATTTCATGTTTTAAAATTAACATATACCCTGTTCAAACAGGGTCGTCAAAATGATACCACATCAAAATAGGCATAATTTATAGTTAAAGAAATAGCTGGTGCTTCTTTAGACTGCTGAAGGGGTGGAAGCTGGTAAACGGAATACAGTATTGTCCCTCAAGTGACCTTGAATATTTAACCACCTGCTCAATTTAATCATGGATCACACAGGGTTGGAAAGGCTGCCCCGGTAAGAACCGACAAGAGTGCGCTTCCACATATGTAAAGTTTACTGCACAGGCGGAGGGAATGTGGGAATTGCTCAGCTGCTTGCAAATATATCTAGTCCTGAAAACGGCAATGTGCTTCTAAATTAGGTAAAGGTTTTTAAAGCCTGAGTCTTGTCTGCGCACATGCACACGCGCGCACCAACACGTATGTATGTATGTATGTGTGTGTGTATATATACCCTAAAATATATGAAATGGTAATTATTTGATCATGTACTAAAACACTTTTACAGATAATGTAGATATAAGATTATGACATTTTATCCCTTAATATAAACTTTCATGTAACTCACATAGTTATTAGTGTCATTTGAATGGTTCTTAAAAGGTTCATAATTAAGGCAGTATATAGTTCATCTTTTAATGTTATTCCAATGCATCCAAAACAGCTTTATATAATCTGTATTATTGAGTGTTGTCATTTTTTGTACTGTGAAAGGAGCAATGAAAGACAAGCACAGAAGAAAAAAGAGCCTACTTTTTAAAAAATTACTTTTATTGTTTTTTGTAACTCCGGTATAAGTAACGTGCAGTGTTATACTAGTTTCAGGTGTACAATATAGTGATTCAATAAATGTATACATTACTCCGTGATAATCACTGTAAGTGTATTCTTAATCCCTTCTACCTATTTCACCCTATTTTGTTGTAAGTTCTGAGTCTGACATTGGTAGAACTGTCTTGCCAAATAAAAATACAGGAACATAACTGTAAGATTATCTAAGTTAACAAGTTTACGTTAATATGTTAGTGGTGGAAAATGGAAAATTTCTTGTGTGGTTTTCATAATGTAAGTTCAGAGATAAAGGTGATTTTGATTGGAGATTCAGGCTTAATAAGGACCCTCATCGTTTCACTTATTTGGGGAACCAGGACTGATTAGATTTATTTTTGGCTTATCTCAGATCAGAGTTGTTGTTTTCTTGTTTCTTGAATTGGAAGGTAATGGACAGATTTACAATGGTAGATGGGTAAAATATCAGTTTTGCTTCCATAGCACCCAAACCACTTCCATGCCTTTTTGATATCTGTAATTTTATGATTAAAAATAAAATCACCTTCTGTCTCAAATGAATGAATGACCATGTCAAATCCAGTTTAGCTATTCAAATGATATTATATCTAGATATACTGCATCCATGTATTTCTGGTTATTGATACAGCTGAATTTTTCTTCCTCAAATGGTGGTATTCTACTGTCCATAAAGTCATGCTAAGCTTTTATAGAAATTTTAATTTAATACTCATGAGCCCACAAGTACGAGGTTTTCAAGCCAGTCCACACTATTTTTTGGGTTTTTGTTGTTGTTGTTGTTGCATTCCTGGAAGCTTATTTATGTCTCAACCACTATGAACATATTCCACTTGCTTTTCTATAGAGTAACCTCTAATCTGTTCTTAGGGATCACCTAATAGAACGATTTGTTGTGTCTATCATTTTTTCTGGATAATAATATTTGAATATTTTTTGTTTATTTTTTATGCTTTAAAGAATTGAGGAGAAAAGGCATATCTCATGCAATAGAAGAATTCCAAAGCTCAGGCTACCCTTAGGGAAGTCGAAGTCCGTGGCTTTTATAACTCAAAAGAAGCACGCAGCAGGATTCCATTCTATTAGAACACTTCAGAAAAGAATCACAGTTAGGCAATTTCCCTGCTCTGAATTGCAATGTAGGAAACTTTATGAAAATGACAATTGGTTCTGTAATTTTTGTGTTTCCCTTTATCTCTGTTCTTGCCCCTCCAAATTTATCCCTTACTCCTTGCTCCACATATAAACACTCATAGCTTTAGAGCTTCGGGGAAACATTGTTGTGCTTTATTTTTCAGTTTAATGAATTATATATGATTTTTTTGCATTAAAGATTTCTTTTCAATGAGTTATTTTATCATAGTGAGTCATTATTTAGGAACATTTTTTGTTTCTTTTTCCTTAGATCTTTTATCCCAAGTAGCACTCATTTCAAAATCTCTTTTGCTATAGTATTGCTATGTAATTTGACTTCTATGTCAGTGGTAAAAGCATATTCACTAGATGTCTTGCTTGCTAATTTTTTTCTTTCCACTCAATACTTTTTAAAGTCCTATTCCCAAAATCAATGTACTTGAAATTAGTAAAGGATTAAGCAATCACTTATCCTTGTTTTATAATGAAAATGTGGCTATTTGAATTTACAATAAAAATATTAACTTCGAGAAAAGTGAACGTTTGACTTTCAATTTCAATAAATGTTAGATTATTATTGTATTATGAACAGATACAGTTTTACATAATTATAATGTAGTTATTTTTCTTGATTTAAATCTGAATGCATATATTATTCTTTCTTTTTTCAATATGATTTTTCTAGGTAGAGATTATGAACCAGAAATAAAACAGATTTATAGAGTTCAACGTGTCAACTTTTAAGATATACTTTTATTTATATTCAACTACATGATATAATGAAAAGAGGCTTTTATTCTTAGGTAAAATGGCATAGCATGATAATGAATTGTCTTTTTTTTTAATTTTTTTTTAATGTTTATTTATTTTTGAGACAGAGAGAGACAGAGCATGAACAGGGGAGGGTCAGAGAAAGGGAGACACAGAATCTGAAACAGGCTCCAGGATCTGAGTTGTCAGCACAGACCCCAACGCGGGGCTCAAACTCACAAACTGCGAGATCATGACCTGAGCTGAAGTCAGCTGCTTAACCGACTGAGCCACCCAGGCACCCCATGAATTGTCTTTTTTTAAGTTTACTTATTTATTTTGAGAGAGAGAGAGAGAGAGACAGAGAGAGAGAGAGAGAGAAAGAGAAAGTGTACAAGTGAGGGAGGGGCAGAAAGAGAAGGATAGAGAGAAAATCTCAACCCGGCTCTGCACCAACAGTGCAGAGCCCAACACAGGGTTCGAAACCACAAACCATGAGATTATGACCTGAGCTGAAATCAAGAGTTCGTTGCTCAACTGACTGAGTCACCCAGGCGCCCCACTGAATTGTCTTATAGTTGCTAAATCAACCACTATTTGGAAAATTCTTGATTCATATATGAAATTTTAGAGAGATATTCACATGCAAAAATGTAATATACCAAAGCAAAATACAGTCTTTTCTAGTGTCAAGAAATAAGTGTGCATGAATGTTTTTGTATGCATATGTGTCTTTTCAATAGATGTCATTGTATGCAGAATACCTAACAGAGAGAAACAGATGGAGAGAGACAGCTCATACTTTTGCTAAGGTCAAAAAAGTTGTACTCACTTTCTATGTAGATTCCTGATCCTCCCAAGTTGGACTGGTTTCTGTTCGTTCATATAATTTAACTGGAAATCGTATTACTGCCTTTTTTTCATTCATTTGGCAGACAAGTCAAGCACTATTCTAAGTATAGCGTATACAACAGGGACAAAACAATTAAAACTCAGGTCACTGAAACTTGCCTTGTGGTGGCTATGGAGATGATAAAATATGATAAATGAGTCACATGTGTAGTATAACAATTTCAGTAAGAGCTAAGGAGAAAATAAGAGAAAAGATGAGAGTTGTGTTACACAGGATGACCTTTGAATATAAGCATGAGGATATCTGAGGAAAGACTATTTTAACAAGTGTAAAGATCCAAGGAAGGGAGCATCTATTGTTTTTGCTAAATAGTAAAGGGCCTAGTGTGGTTTAAGCAGAGGAAAACCTGCTAGTTATTTATCTATTCTCTACGTCTTTGGAACAAATCTGGATAATTCCTGCCCAAGTTCCATCTTTGCTGTAACATGATCTAGAAACAAGATATTCTAATTTAAAAAGAGAGGCTCAACTCTAAACCTAGGTGGAGGTATGAATGTTGTGATCCACTGAATATGCCATTTTAAACCATGTTTTGAATTAAATAATGTACTTCAACTAATACTGTGGAGCATGTTTCATATACAAAATAAATGGTTACTAAGTCAAAATTTGAATAGACATTGCGAACTCTCAACAACTGCTTATCTAGTGGATAAGCGGATGAAGTAGCAGAGGGAAATTGCCAGTGAGAGTAAGAATGTTCTGGTGCCACAGTGTTTGGGGATATGTTCTTATACAAAGAGTTGAATTCTACGGTTAATCTTGAGAAATGATGGGAGTTAGCAAGGAGAAAAACATCAAGGAAAAAATGGCCAAGAAGTGGTATAGAAAGAGGAGCTGTGATGGAATGGAGCAGTGCATTTCCCAGCCACTGAGAAAACCTCAGGGTGGCAGGTATACAGAGCTCCAGGGGAAGATGAAGAGAGGTTGGAGATCTAGTCCAGGGACAGTCCATGCAGAATCTGCAGGCCTGTGAAGGATTCTGGTGTTTTGACTGTTAGAATCCAATGAAAGATTTTAAGTAGAGGAATAGTATAATGAGATTTGTATTTTGTAATGATGTAAGTTTGTATTTTGCAAAATGGTCTTGATATTCAGTAGGTCACAAGGTATGGGGAAGAGAATTATATATGCAATATTCTTTTGCAAGGGACAATAACAATTTCTGGAACACAGATAAAAACATTATAACTAGGAATGTTCAAATGCCATGACTTTAATGTTCTACTCAATTTTCCATTTGCATTTAGTTTTTATTTCACAACTGCTATATTTGATTCCTACTGCTTTGTGAAGTCTTGGAAATGGGTCTTTGATGCAGTGGCAGAAAATGATTATTTATAAATACAAAATTAATCCAAGGTGTTAGAAAATTTTTTGAAGGGCTCCTCCAAGATAAAATTCTGAATATTGATATAAAGACAAATTAAATCAGAGGTTTAATGATATCATTGACTTTCTACTCTCTGCCAATATAGAGGTATAGTATAGACAATACTTAGTACAAGTTTTTCTATGATTAATGAGTCTATTGGAAAGACATTTTTAAGATTTTATATTTTCATTGAGATAATTTTAAATATGAATTTTGTTCTTGTTTGTTCAACTAAGTATTTTAGTTTATTGCACATAGACTCATCAATTATATAAAAAAGCTCTGAAAGTAAAAGGGATATAGTCACTATTGGCTTAATTTTGAAGATGGTTTGTCAATACTCTCCATCACTCTCAGCAAATTATAGAAAGCACAGCCAAACTGAGGGAAAAAGTGACTTGCGGAAATTCCAAAAAACAGCTGTCACAAAAGAAAAAAAAAGTAACAAAGGTATTTCTATTACTCATCTCTGAATATATATTTCTTCCACCTGACTTTCACGAAATTCTTATTGCTGAAATAATTTATTTTTGATTCAGACCATCTATCAAAGGTAAGCTAATTAACATTTATAATTGACTACACAGTATAACCTAGTATTTTAAGTGTATAGTATTCTATTGAATTATTATACCAATCTTACTGGAAGGAATCACTTTTCACATTTTACAATTGAAAAACTCAAATTCTGCAACATCATATAGCTGATAAATGGCAAAGCTAGAACTTTAACCCTATCTTATTCCTATATCTGTTCACCTATGTCATACTACCTTCCTAAGAATCTTATTAAAATGCACTCATATTTTAAAGCCTGTAAGGTAGGACAGTGTATAAAACTTCCACATCTACTCCCCCAAGGGATACTAGGTAAATGTGTCAAAGACAAAGAACCGAGTAGATTGGAGGCTGTACCATCAAATGGAGGAAGGAAAACATGGCACAGTGTGGACTCACATTTCTCTGACTTCACAGTAGGTTCTATGGCCAACACTTTTTTCATCCAAATGCATTTTTCTAGAACATTTTATAGACTAAGCTATCTCATCTTAACACTATTGACATTTTTATATTATTAAGTATTTTTTAATGTTTATTAAGAAAGAGAGAGCATGCACAGGGAGGGTCAGAGAGAGAGAGAGAGAGAGAGAATCTCAAGCAGGCTCTGCTCTGTCCTCTCAGAGTCTGACATGAGGCTCAATCCCACAAACCATGAGACCATGACCTGAGCTGAAATCAAGAGTGTGATGCTTAACCATCTGAGTCACCTAGGCACCAAACACTATTGACATTTTAAACTGGATTATTCTTTGCTATGGAAGACTGATCTATACATTATAAAATGTGTAGCAGAATCCCTGGCCCCTACTCACTGGATGCCAGTAACATTCCCTCCCCAAGTTGTGGCAATCAAAAACATTAGTAAACATGGCCAAATGTCCCCTCAAGAACCAACTCCTTCCCAGTTGAGAACCATTGTTGTAAATGATTATGAATTTTGCTTTCTAGAGGTACTCATCTAAGAAGTTCTTGGATAAACTATGGCCAGTCTTATTAACAGCAGAGCATCATATCAATTCTTTATGAAGAATATATTCAAGCCCATCCAGGACACGGAAGGAAGGAAGGAAGGAAGGAAGGAAGGAAGGAAGGAAGGAAGGAAGGAAGAAAGAAAGTTTTACAAATAGATTGTATATTCAGAGTTTAATGAAATAAAGAGAAGCAAAGTAGGCAGACTGTCTAAGAGTGCCATTGGTAGGTGAGAGTGGGGTCAATTAAAACTGTGTGAGCTGAATATGCATTTTCATGTGCCTAATGATTTCTGAAAACCGTTTGCTGTGATGCATTAAGCTAGTCAATTTAAAGAATGATTGACCAAAGGAAAGAAATTGCATAGCCAATAAAATTGATTACAAATTTGGAAAAAATTGAGCACCAATCTTAGAAAAGCTGTTTATGTGTTATATCCACAAGAAATATTCATTATGAAGACATATTCACTTCATGCTGTTAATTGTAAATTAAGAGTATAATATATATGTGCTACAGAAATGGATGACTTAAGACTGATAGGCTATTTTAGTGCATGACTAACCAAACATTGATTTTAATGAAAAATTGAAGCTGCAAATAAGAAAGAAGCTTGTAGATAGTGCATTGCACTTAATTTAAAATTGTGCAAAATCAGCTTCAGGTTAGCAGTTGGTCATTCCTGAAACACTTTATATTGTGACAGTAGTGTTGTGTAAACTCAAACAAGTATAAATCATTGTCTTAAGAGTCCTAAGGGATCTGGCACAATCCCTCCACCAGGACGTCTTCTTTTACAGCCTCATTACACTTGCCAGTGATTCATGGGTGTTAGGCTTGACTGAGAAGGGTGGAAGGGGCTGAGGAACTCAGTATGCTATATTTCAACCATGCAAATGAGCATATTTCCCTGGGACTAAAAGGCAGCATTTCTAAAAGAAATGGATTAATCTCTGTCTATTCTTATTATCCCTTTGTTGAGATTTTCAAAGTAATACAAGCCCATGAAAAAGCATTCTCAGTATGGCATTGTATAACATCTTTAAAGCTAGACAGAGCAATTTTATCAAAAAGTACTCTGATTCAGGACAAGCACAGGGATAACAAGGGGCAGGGAACCTGTGCATGGAATGTAAATGAATGAAATCAGGTATGCCAAGAGGTGTTCTAGAAGATTGTCTCCAGCCCAATTATGAGTCTGTGACTGAAATTCTTCCTACTGGATTAGTGTAGGGTCTAGGATACCCCTGACATCATACTGACAACAAAGCCCTCTTTTCTCAAATCAGGACTACCGATTCTTTCTCTGATTCTTTTTACTCCAGGCCAGTGTGGACATGAATTTTTGAGGGGAAAGGAGGATACAAATATTCTGTTAACTCTACTAATGGACAGTAAGCAAATTGAGAGAACAAAGTTTTATTAGAGTCTGTAAATTTGTCCATTGTGCCTGGCATATTACAAATGTGACAAAAAGTCTGTGAAAACAAAAATTTGCTTGCAAAATTAAAATAAATTGCTATATTTAAGCACAAATAATACTCTGCCAATGAGATTATCAAAGCTACTTAGGGAATCATATCAGCAACTCTGGAGTAAAACATTTAAGCTCAGTTTTACTCTAATGCCATTGTATCTAAGGCTACAGTAATATAGCTGTTATAGTGTATATGAAATTAAATTTAAAAAGTAAATATATAGAGATACAAAAGATAAATATAAAATAATTTGTTCATTTTTAAAAATATCAAATAGAATTTCAGTTTCTAGAATACAAGTGATTTTGATATATTAAACAAATTAAATATTACAGGTTACTACTCAGGATAGCATAGAGAACCATTAGTAAACAGAACATAGAAAGTTTTCTGTATTTCTGACAAAGATTAGGCATTTAAATACTAATGACTCATCTATTATCATTACCTAATAAAAAAGCAAGTGTAAAATAAATTTAAAAATATATGACCCATCTATGTTATTAGAAGGTAGTGTCTTTGACCGCATCAACATTCAAAATGTAGCTGTGAACTTAAAACTAGGCAAAATCACCAAAGCTGACTTCCATAAGTCAAATTTGCTTTTCCAGTCAGATAGTTTTGATCCTTGGATTCATATAAGCAACCGCTGATTGGTGATCACAACTTTCATAGCATATGGATAGTTGAAATTTAATATAATAAAATTCAGTTAACCATAATTTCTTGTAAATTGGCCTCTCTTTGAATATTTAATTTTTGGTACAACCATTTAGAGCAAGCTAAGTCTGTCTCACCTTCTCTCCCAATCCAATCCAATTAATGCAGTTAATCACACCTATCACCACTGCCCTGCAGCAAGCCATCACTACATTTCGTTGCAGTATTCATTCCTAACGGGTCTTCCCAACTCTGGACTTGTTCTTTCAATACCATTGTTCCCTGTTGTAGAGCAGCCAAGCCACTCCCTTGCTTCAAAGTCAGCCTGTAGCTACAGAGAACCACCTGCAGTATAGCATCCTGAGTATACAATTTCTCATTCACTGTTTTTGCATGCGGCCACCTACGGTTTTACCCTCTACTCTTCCCAGGACACACTACATCATTTATAATTCTGCATTTTTTCATCTCTTTCTTGCTTAGACGCTAAGGAAAAACTTGTGTTTTAGCCATCTTTTATTCCAAGGAACTAGCATAGTTCCTGGTCTGCAGCAAGTACTAAATGGTTATGGGATGGGTTTTCTGATCTATAATTTCCAAGCCTAATGATGGTCCTGACATTCTGAGAATACCGCTTGCAGCTAGAGCAAATAATCTTCTAAATTATAGTGGTTCAGCGGAATAGAAGCCTTTTACTCCATCCCTGAAGAGTCCAACGTGAGTGTTGCTTGTCAGAGGGTGGCTTTCCACCATCCAGGATCCAAGTTCCTTCCATTCTGCAGCTCCACCATTGCATGGGTTCTTGGAAACTGCTTCCAGTCAGCAGAAGAGATTTGAAAAAATCGAGGGTGTAAGACCTGCCACTTCTTAAAAAACAAACAAAACAAAACAAAACACACACACACACACACATTAGCAAGAACAAGTTATAAGGCCATGAATGAATGTTAAGTGCGATAAAGAAATATCATCACTGTCTGGGAAACTACTTCTACCAGAACTCTTCCCTATGAATATTTGGGGAATAGCTAGCCATTTCTACCACATGACTTAAGAAAGTAAGGACATATGTATTGTATTTCCAAGGGAACTAATTTTTTTTTTCTGAAAGTATTGGTAAAAAGAGTGAATTTCAGTTATCAGGAAAAGGCCCTTAGGTATAATTTTTTATTACCAACAATTCTGGATGGAATTTGAGGTAGCATAAGCCTTGGGACTGCTTTTCAAAAACAATTAAGCCCATACAACTTTTGTTTGGACCTCCAGCAAATTACAGGACCTGCCCAATGAGATTAGGCATATGGAATAGCTCAGATCTCCCTGCAGTAATTACATCTCACCCTCTTAAAGACAGATGTTTTCCAGTACAGGGATAGCTGCATGTTTGCTGAAGCAGGTGGAGTGTCGCCAAACAGTTCTACTTTTCAGATACCAGAATTTGGAATGAAAGAGGGTGTCTCTTTTCTACCTTTCAAGATAGTCCCCAAATTTCACTTAGCAAAAACATTCTTTTTAAAGAAATTGCTAGATTTCTTCATATGAATATCAAATAACTGTATCTGCAATTGCTCACACTCCCCCATTTGATATATGTGAAATTAAGTGGAAAATTTGCCCAATAGAGATAGGCAGGTGCTATATAAACACATCTGTAGGTCATTTAGAAATTACTATCATCACTCTTTTCATTAAAGTGACACGCATATATTTAGAAACTACTTTTCAAAAACCTAATGAAAGACTGTCCTTGGTAACTTCTCTATATGTTCACCTATAAATCAGGATTAAAATCCTTTACATAATGAGAGGCACATTCTTGGTGAAGTAAAAAAGGGATGTTTCAATTCTCCCATTTTTTTAAAAATGTGAGCTAGCACTTTAACCTGTATATTTACATCATTTATATATTTGTTGTCAGTGAATGTGTGTAAAGGTGCTTCCTTCACATTTTGGAGTTTTATACAGTTAAGAATTGTCTAGTATCATATTTTTGCTAACATTGAGGTGATTAAAATGTAGAAATAAATACATAGTTAAGGTCATGTAAAGATTCATACACTTGTATCTATAAGGAGTGTAAGTTTTTCATGTGAAAATTCTCAAGATATCTCTGTTGAGTTCATTTTATATACTTTCAGTGCATCATTTATGCTGACACGGTGTCATGGATAAAGTCTAAATTTGTGGATGAGAGTTACAACAGCTGTTTTCTGCCTGAGTACTCAAAGTTTCACCAAGGCTTGTATTTTGTCCTGTACTTGTGGAATCCCTAGCGACACCGCACAGGAGGTGGACATAAACTTGTTAAAATAATGGGTTTCTGTGATCATCTCACATACAATTTCCAGATTTAGTGCTCCTTGTATAGAGTTGTATGTAAGGTCATTTCCTAGTGTGTGTATACTGAGGAAGATGCTAACATGCATAATTTACTGAAATAGACATCTGCTAGAGGTAAACCAGTGAGGTCATTTTTATATTGAAATCTGTGAGAAAGCCCAGGGAAACAAAGTGTAATGCAAATGGAATATTAACTTCTGATTAAAACACCTGTGGATTCAACTGATAACATTTCATGTTGAATTGCACTGGAATTAAAGTCCCCAAACACCAAGCTCTTTTGTGTAGCCAATGCTGACCATTCAGGAGTCTCATTTGAAAACCCAGTTTAGCCTTTATACAGAGCATACACATTTCAACATATGTAGTTTTCTGTTTTTTTTTTTTTTTATGTAAAGGACTGTGATACTTTGATTCTCTCTTTTTATATGGATAGGAAAAGCATTTGAGAGAGACCTTATAGGTGTATCTTTGCATGTTTTCATTCTGCATTGCCTTAATGGTTATAATATAAAGCACTAGGTAATGCTAGAAAATGGTTAAGGGTACTTGAGGTTAACTATAAATCCTCCACCAAAATGGACATTGAAACATAGGGACTTGTTTATGATAAGGCTTTATTAAAAATAATAGCTTTTTCCAGAGAAAACACATATTGTGTGTGCCTCATTACAATGGTGTTACTGTTTTGTGGCTGAACGGATACATTTTAAATAATATATAATCCATAGAATGCACCCCACTATATCAATTCTTTCTAAAGCAAGTTTGTCTTTACCAATTAAATCTGGCAGGACCTGCAATAAAAATTATCACACGACTATGACAAAAATGGGTGTTTATTTTTCATTCTTAGTTTATTTTAAAAATCACACCAGTTATATTTGAAGGTGAAAAGCACAAACTGCGTTTTCAAGATGTGTTTTTCCTCAGTAGAATTATGTCATGAGGAAACACTGTGGATATCCATCAAAGTGAAACCTACAAGGACATAAGAGCTCGTTATTAGTGAACATTGTTTGTAACCTTCAGACGGCTTCAGCATTTCTGTCACAAAATGGCAAGCAGAATGAGAGATTAAAGCATATCATACCCCCAAAATTAGCATCCCTACATAAATTATGGCTTTTATATAAATCTAAAAGGATCTCTTTTTTATTTTGAAACAATGAATTATTCCAGCCTCCAATCTTTCTAATAAAATGTTACAGTGAGTTCAAGTTCAGTTAGGTCAATGTTGGCTTCAGGTTAACATTATTGATTGAAACTTGCTAAAGCATCCTGGCAGATACAATACAATCACTTCGGTCGGGAAACTAAGCCGAGCAACATACCCTTGTGGTTCCGATGCTTGTTCTGGATTGTATGCTTGTTCCTACTACAAAAACCTTGAAGGATGGAAAGAGAATTAAGTGTAGGACTTAAAAACATTGGTAAATGGCAGAATGCTATTCTTCACATACTACTGAAAACTTTGGTAGCACTTGCAATTAGATCTTTTATATTTTTAAGAAATAGTTTTGGCGAATGACTATTTTATTCTTATCCATATCCTAAAATACTAAAGCTTTAAAATGTGTAGTATTATGATGGTTTTCAGATTATATATAATTTATATTCATATATATATATATGTATCCAGATTATATTATATATGGTATATAATATATATCCTATACACTTACTACCTAGGCATTCTTTGTGAATCAAGAATTTGGAGGGCTTTTTTTTTTTTTTTTTAAAGATTATTCTGTCTTTTAAACAAGTTGATAAGGTGATGATAAGTGTTGGAATGAAGGCTGCAATCTGCTATAATGGGAGAAGGCTTTTCTCTTTGCTAACCTGACTGATACAGTTAATGTGTGCATCTATGACCTTGACAATTTTCAACAAATGTATTTGAAGTAATAAGAACTATGCTTCAGGCAAAATATCATAGCAATCAAAACCTTTGGTGGTTAAATTGACTAAAAATATTGGCCTATTATTCAATTTATTTCATTTCTGTTAGTAATAGCCTTGGTTGACAGAGAGATTACCGGGTGCTTTCATTGAAATTTATGAACAGAATTCAAGTTTAAAGAAAGTAATCCGCTACTGATTTTCTGAGGGACATATGATTAAAATGGTATTCCTTGTATTGCTTACTAGTTGTTTACTTGTGGAATGGTATGCTACAGAGATGACATTTGAAAATATGTAAGTGGAAAATTCTTCTAACAGATGGAACAATTTGTACTCAGGTCAAGCACACATGTAGACCTGATTATCCACTAAAATGGATAAACTATTACATTTAAAAATTTAAACAGCACTATTTGAACTTTTTCCTCTGTGAGCAGCTCTCAGGAAGATGAACATTCCTATAATTGAAATCATCATGTGCATTCTGACCCTAATTGGGTAAGTTTTATATTAGGTGCACACCAAGCAATCATGGAAGCAATTATGGGCACTTGTCCTGGGGCCGCCCTAGCCCAGGTGCTGCTGCCTGATTGTCATTTGGTAATTACCTTAGTACTTCCCAACTACTCCTTAGCATCAGTTAAATGATGCAACATACTTCAAGTAAGTGAAGTCTCCTTGCAAGTACAAGTAAATACTTAATTATTTAGTTTGCGGCTTCATATAGGTGCTGTCTGTTCACCTGGAATGTGCTGATGTGCGATGAAAATGGTCTTCTGAAGAGACTCACATGGAAGTCAAATTGGAGATGAAATCTTTGTGATTAGCCACACAGTTCCTTTTGAAATATGGAAAATACCTTAAATAATAGTGATGATAGAGGCATTGCCAACTTTAGGCTTTTTTTCAAGTCTTTGAAGTCTGACTTTGCAGAACAGATTGTAAATCTCTGGCCCATTACACACCTGCAGAGATTTTGGTGTTTTATTTCTCTTGGGTGAAACTGCAGAAGCCCAAACCATGTTAATCACTGTCAGAACCAGTTGTATAAAATGCCAAAATGCAGTGAACCAAGCGTTTTATAATAAATATGACAATGCAGTCAGAATGTTGTTTTGTTAGGCTTGTTATTTGTGGTAATTTTTCATTTATAATCTTTGCAAGGAGAAAGTTCTAAGGCTTTTATCGGAAAAATTTTAACCACAGGGGAGATGTCACCATATTGTATAAATAAGACTCTAAGTACTTGTATAATAACTAATTCAGAAAAAAATAAATAAACTATTTTAATAGGAGCATTTGCTTTAAATGTCTTAAAAATGCTGGTTAAAAAAAAAAAAACCTCCAAAATAAAATACCACCACTAAACTTGTCACTCTATGAATGGCATGTCATTCTTAGAAAAATAATATTCTCACTGCATTATTTCATATCAATCATTTATTTTACTATCATTACTTTTATTTACAATTGAATCTCATATTTTTACTAATTAGCAAGTATAATTGGAATATGAAAAATAACAGTTTTAATATTCTCCCAGTGCTCTTATTTGAAATAGTGCGTTAACTAGAGTTGAAATTATTAGAGTCAGTTTAGCTGTGTCACTGACTTTTCCTTACATAGTATTCTGACATGCATGTTCAACTTATTTCTCAGAGGAAACACGTTCTGTGACAAATAATAAATATATCATAATATATCATAAATTGATATTTCCAGTTAATGATGGATGATTTTGATACATACTATCAAAATTATGTTATATCCATGTATTTTTAACATTCATGCCTTCTGATGAAATAAATTTAATAATGTTAATTTTGAGGGAGTTTTTTTCTATTGAATGATCACTTACATAAATGTAAAATACTTTAAATGTTCTTGCACGATTATTTCTTGCTAACCAGCACATAACCAAAATGTCTCATGTTATTATTTTAGTTCCATAAATATTTATTTGTAACTATCAGGCACCAGAGTAATGGACAGAAGTTATGCAAAAGATATAGATTATCTTTATATAGAATATCTTTTCCTGGGCAACCTAGAAATATAATAATGCCAAGGCTGGATAAATCACCGTTACTATGTACTTCCACAGAGCTAAAACACTATTTTGTGATTGCCTGTTTACTGCTTGGAGACTTAAAAGTCATAAAGTCTTGGGGAACCTGGCTGGCTCGGTTGAGTGGCCAGCTTCGGCCCAGGTCATGGTCTCACAGTTCATGAGTTCGAGCCCCGCATCCAGCTCTGTGCTGACAGCTCGGAGCCTGGAGCCTGCTGCAGATTCTGTGTTTCCATCTCTCTCTGCCCCTCCCCTGCTCATACTCTGTCTGTCTGTGTGTCTCTCTCTCTCTCTCTCTCAAATAAATAAATAAATAAAAATAAAATTAAAAAAATCATAAAGTCCTTGGACATTAACCATGTTTATTCACAGTTATATCATTAGCTCCCAGGATAGTGGGTGGCACAGAATTAAAGAAAAGTCGATATAGTAGGGGGTGCTCTCTATGTATTTCTGGAGGACTTTCATACTGTAGATATTTTTAAGGTCAGCATTATATATATATGCTATGTGACTCAGCCTAGTTTCAGCCCTGTGACGTGGACTGAAAAGGAGTGAGTCTAAAATGAATATAGTGGTATACCAATCTTTGCTCACTCTCATGTCCATAAGCTTCCTCGTACACACATGTGAATACCACAAAATTACACAGGATATATTTGAGAATCAGGCTTCTGCAGTTAGAAACTATCTGAAATTGATAATATGACCTTCTCAAAAGTGTGATGAGAGTTGGAATCGCATGTTCTCCTCATTCATATCTCAGGGGATGTTTAGGCTACAACACTGAAGAAATAATTGAACTAAAAAAATACTGATGAATTATCCACAAAAATTAATTTGGGTACATTTTTATGGCTTCGTAGCAGAGATGTCTTTTCAATAATTTTAGCAATTATGAAAGCTATTATCACCTGAGTTTTGTGTATGACTAGAGCTCTTGAATACTTATAAGTTTTCAGTTTCAAGGCTCTGGGTTATACATCACTAACTATTGTTCAATGGTGATAGAGAAGCATTGTGTCCTTCACAGACCACTAGGTTCTGATGATCTAATTTCATCTTCAACAATAGTTACAAGGAAGAGCAAAAAATACAGTGTTGAAAGTGGTGTTTTAGCTATTGTACATGTAAATGATTAGAGGGGAGTGGGATAAGCATTGTGTGGACCAACATTATTTCCAGACATTTCCCTGCAGTCAATTCTTGATTTTCCATACTAATAGAGTAAATAGTCTAAGATAGGAGAGACCTGTAGATCAGATACCCATTCATATCTGAAAGAAGCATTTTAGCTAGCAAGGTAATACCTGCATTTATTTGCCTTATCCACATATTTTATATGCATGTACACATTGATTCTAAAAATATAAATTAAAAATAAATACCTAAATTGCCTCTTTGTGCAAGCAGAACATACTTTATCCTGACAGGAAAGCTAATTTATTTCTAATGATTTTTACATAGAGTTTAGATACATACAGATGAATTCACCATTATTTCCCTATTTAAATACCCCCTCATTGTACCTCGTCTGTATCTCAGTTTTCTACCTTATGCATTGGTGGAGGTTGTAAGACAATATCTGTCCCACACCAATCTCAGACCCCTTCAGAAAAAAAAGAAAAAGACTAGGCCAAAATCAGTACATGCCTTACTTTATCTTGAAGAAACTAAAATCTAACATAAAAAAAATATATTCCAAGCAGTTGTGATTTCTCTCTTCATACATCCTTCTTTTTCTAAATAATTAATAATGAACTTCTTTAAGACTGAAAATGTTACTGAGAAGACAGAATTTGTAAAAGATGTTAATATTAATTAAAAAGTTAACTTATTGAACTGAAATCCTGAAAATAAATGTGTAAGTAAAGGTAAGATATTTAAAAGTTTAATAATGGAGAGTTGAACCAAAGATTATTGATGGAGAATTGTTATATGTATATAATATATGTGTTACATGTATTATACCATGTTATATGTATATGTATATATATATATATATCATTTATATATAACAATTATATATATAAATAATATTCATTTATTTAACAATTCTTCATTATTCTTTGGTCCAACTTTCCATCATTGATCTTTAAGTGTAGTTTTTGACAAAGTAACCACATTCTCTAGGCTTAATGCTTTGTTTTTTCTGCCTTAATCTGTGAGGTTGTAAACTGGCAATATTTCAAGGAGGTAGAGAAAGTGCGTGGAAAATTCATATTCTGTATCACATCAGTCTTCAACAAATCCCTCGAGTGTTCCTGTGTTGAGGAAATAATAATTCTATACAGAAGTCCTAAGAGAAATCACTACTGGAACTCTCCAAAATGTTTAATGAACATGATCAATTTTAATGAGGCAAAATTTATTTTGAGATTATATACATTGATAGAAGTATTTTATTTAAAGAAATAGCAAACTAAAAAAAAGAAATAGCAAAATCAAGAGATTGTAAAAGAGGTTGCATTCTTGTATATAAAGAATTTCAAAAAGTAATATGTCTGGGAGAAAACTATATATAGTCTCAAAATGTTAGTGAGAAAATTGTATACAAAGTCCCATAATGTTAGTGGCTGTAAATGACAAGTTATACCTACATTGATCAAAATGTATGGATTTTGTTTTTATATTCTTTTAGGTACCCACTAGAATTTCTAAAGTTCACCTAGAGATAGATAGAGGGAAAATAATTTGAGTAGAATTTTACCCATACAGAGATCTTGGCTTACATTTAAGATGTTCAGATATTTTTGAGTAAAATGGTAGAAGTTATCTTTTGATACTAAATATTTATTTCCAACTCAGTAGTTCCATATTGTCATTTTCCATGTTTTTCATGGCTCTTCAGATAAAAATGCAATTTAGTCATTCATTTATTCATTAACATTATCTTATTGCTGAGTCAAATGAACATTGCTAACTATGTCCTTTAATACATACATTCTAATCCCCTAAACAACACTGTGCTTTAGATATATTATTCACATTCTTAAGGTGAAGAAATTAAAGTTCAGAGAAGCTAAGTGCTGTGCCAAATTGATACCACTAATTGGTCATATAGTTAGGATTCAAAGTCAAACCTATCTGATTCCAGTTAAAGTTCTTTCATGACACAACTTCAGATTTTCTTCCAATCTCTTGTTCTCTTCTTTCCCAATAAGGAGAAATTCTCTGTCTTCTCAGCTTTGACAAAGGAAATGAAAGAACAAATTTTAGATTATGTAAGCTAAAAATGCAAAGTAAACAAAACAAGAAAAGAAGAAGAAAATAAATACATTTTATACTTTTTTTTTTTTTTTAATTGCATAAGCTCTATTCCCAACATGGGGCTTGAGCTCATGACTCCCAAGATCGAGAGTCAAATGCTCTATCATTGAGCCAGCCAGGTGCCCCAAGAAATACATTTTGAACCAGAGATCATTTCAACTGATTCCATGTCTAATAAGAATTAATATAGGGGTGCCTGGGTGTCTCAGTCAGTTAAGTATCTGACTCCTGATTTCAGCTAAGGTCATGATCTCACAGTTTCCTGATTTCAAGCCCTGCATCAGGTTCTATGCTGGCAGTGCAGAGCCTGCTTGGGATTCTCTTTCCCTCCCTCTCTGCCCCACCCACACTGATACTGTCTCTGTCTCTCTCAAAATAAAGAAATAGACTTAAAAAATTAAAAAAAAATACTATTTAAAGTCATCTAAGTAAATTATAACTTAGATGGCACCTATTATCAGTTTTTATGCTAAGCATTTCATATGCAAATGTGACAATTCTCAGAGCAACTATATGAAATAGATAATATGATTAACTCACTTTATAGGTAATCAAAGAATGCCCAAGCCTTTGAACTCCAGATCATCCACACTAGATTGCTTTGTGCTTTAAGTTTCCTTATTATTGGACATGCTCTGGTTTGTCATACATGTTTTCTAAACTACATGCATGTTACCTAGGTGCACTTGAGTTTTAACACAACATTACTAATTATATCCCAATAGATTTAGTAACTGAAATAATAATGTGATATTTTTAATACATATTCACAGCAGGGACCATGAGACAAGGTTTTTGTATAATTAGTAGCACAGTTAACTAATTGATTGATGAATTTAAACTACTTGAACTATCATCTTATTAATCTCATTGGAAATGTAGCAGAGAAGAAAAAAGATTAGAGTAAAACATGTTAGGAATATAATATAAAAAAGGAAAACTATAAAAAGAAAATGAAGCCATTGAATATAATAGAAATCATTCAAAGAACTAAGAATTTAATATTATTTCTTAAGAGGAAGAAAGATAAGCTGAATATCACACAAATTCTAAAAGCATATCTATTTTGAAAAAGGATATATGTGATGTTTTACTCTTTATTTTGAACTAGTTAGTGTTTCTTAGTTCAATAGTGATGTGCCCATCCTGATATGTTTATAAGGGATAACATTGTTTGGTATCTCTATATTAAATATCAAAATTAGCACACATGTTGTTTAAACTTTATAAGCAGCATTATTACATTTATTAAAGATGAATACTTTGCTTTTAAGATTAAAAATATAATTTTAAGAAAACATTTGAATTTAAAACATAATGCCACAAAGAAAATATTTTCAATGAACTAGAAGAAAAGTTTGGTTTTTTGATATCACAGAATTTAAAATATTAATTTCTACTAAAGATTCCTTTAAGCCAATAAATAGTTCACAGCATTAAAGTATTTGTTTTTAAATTACAGTCACCAGATCTTTAATAGAAAATGTTTCCTACATAGGAGAATGGCCCCAGCTTTCATTTAATTTGCTCTTATTTTCTGTTGTTTCTTTCTCCTATAATAAGGGCTTATAATAATGACCATGATATTTGGTTAATGAAGAATGCGTTGCATATTTAGAGATCTACATATTTATGTGACCTTCTTTTGTTCATAAATGCTAATATTTATTGCTTCTTTGTTGAGATTTTATTTTGTGTTTTGTGACAAACAAAAGTACGATTAGTGAAGCTGTAAAGTTCTCATGGTAGCTGCCTGTGTTCCCAAGATAGGAGCATTAGTGTCTACAGAAGCAGTTAATGCTGTTTATCATTAGTGACAGAGGCTGGGAAGGACCTTCTGTGGCTTTTATCTTTCACCTTGCCAACAGAAGTTGATGAGCTTTCTGATTTAAATTCATAGGTGATGCTCCAGGATTTATATGCACTTCACATGGACAAGCACACAGGTAAACCCATCGTGCTGATGGAGACTAATTAAAATCATCCTAACATTCTAATACCAGACATCCTTATGAAAACCATTACTTTATCCATATTTAATGCCATAGTTGCCCAATGAGAACATGAAATATAAAAGAGTTTATACAGGAATTTTCTCTTCCATATTTAAAAAGGGTTTATTGCCTTATGAGTGACTTTTTTTTTTTTTTTGGTGTATAGAAACTAATGGATGCAAAGCACATTCTTATAATGAACACAAAGTTTTTATAAATTTAAAATTGTAATAGTTACAGGAATTTTGAAACAGAGCAAGACAATTCCAATGAAGTGGCACACTTGAATAGTACTGATTACTTTTTTATATATAAATGCTATCCAAAGTGTGGTCCCAGAGACAGATGCCAGATATCATAAGAAAACCAGTTTATGAGGTCAGAGTTATTTGGGGATATGAAATATAAAGTTTAAACAACTTTTGGCATACGGGGAATGTTCCGTACTTAAGACAGTAATGAATACTTTGAGCATTCAAAACTATAAGATGGTATCTGTGCTTCCTAAATTTTTCAGAAATCACTTTGAGTGACTAGTTTTCCATGAAACAATATTGGAAATGTTCTATCACTGTTGATTAAACAGCAGGGTATTTTGATATTTTAAATTGGATAAATCTCCATTCTACCACCCCTACTTCGTTGAATGATTTTCTCTTGCCTTTAAAATGAAATCTAAACTTCTGACTATGAAAAATAAAATCTCGTGTGGCCCAGCTCTGCTGCCTTTGACCTTATTAGCACATCACTCTGCCATATGCTTCAGCCACTCCGGTGTTTGCCTTTCTCAAACAGGTCATATTGTTTGGCATGTCAACAGGCTTTCTTATTGTTACCCTCCTGCAGGAAGATCTCTACCTACCTCAGTGTCATTCTCTCTGCAGGGAGATCTTCCTCTCTTGACTTTTAAAAAGTGTACTGTATAGTACCTTGCACTTCCTAAAATTAGTTTCTTTTGTGTGTGTGACAGTAAGCTGTCTGACGACAAAGTATATCTGTCTTGTTCACCATCAAATCCCTAGTACCTAGGGTTTCACCTGCCACAAAATAGGTATTCTGTACATATCCTTAAATGAATATTCATGATTATCTCATTAAAACTGAGGAAAATTGGGTAAGAAGGGAGACTTCCCTTTATTCTTTCATTCTGTGGTAAAGGGTGACTACTCAGAAAAGATACAAAGTAAACTAAATCATTTATTTTCATGAAGTAAATGACATTGACTAATATTTCTTAGAGGCAACCCTCAGTGTAATATAATATTTAATGTATGATAAAGTGTTATTATAAAGCTATTAATGAAGATTATAAGTGCTATAAAAAGGAATGATTATGAAAATCATGCAGCAAGTGTTGGTCACATTTATAGTAACAATAGTAATAATGATAATAATAATATAAGCAAGTGGTTTCAGTATCTAAAACCAACAAAAACGTTTATTTTATAAATTTACTCGTTGATTTCAATTTCATGAAGACTGCCTAAGTACTCCTGACCAGAGGGGTGCCTGGGCAGCTCAGTCGGTTAAGCCTCTTGATTTCAGCTCAGTCAGGATCTCGCGGTTTTTGAAATCGAGCTCCATGTTGGGCTCTGCTACTTGAGATTCTCTCTCTCCTCTCTCTGTCCCTCCCCAGCTTGCATGCATGCACACACACGCATCTCTCTCTCTAAATAAATAAATAAACATTTTAAAAAAGGATTCCTGACCAGAAAACACTGTTAGCTAAATAACATGGCAAAACTTGTCATACCAGATAACTTTGGATGTATGTATAACTTATTTTTAAAGTACTGTAATTCTTTAAATGTAGCAATGCTATTTATCATAAACTGTAGATTTTAGATTAAGGTAAAAATAAATGTCTTGTGTTTTCCTAACTGAAGAAAAATAACTTTGAAACTAGAGATGAAGTGTGTCATCCTCCTTGGGAACTGAGTTTACTCTGAGAAGATTTCAAGGCTTGAGAAATTTAAGCAAACTCTTTGATTTTCATGTTCAATTCTTAAAACAAGGCATTTTAATGCAATTTTGCTCTTGCTTTAATGATATCAGCTGTATAATCTCATTTCTTTTCTTGCAAGAGAAAAGCATCAGAGTAAAGAGAATAGCTTTTAGTAATAAGAAGACACTCCACAAATCAATATTATACCCTTCAAAGGAATCTGAATTTACAGGATCAAGAAATTGTGACCCACAAGATTGTTTTCTTTTTTATCAACAAAAATACATTTTATTCAACTTGTTATGATTTTGGTGCTCCATCAAATTCATTCTGTACTATTGGCAAATGTTATACTATAAAGATTAAAACAGTGGCTTTTATTCTATAACTGGAGTTGATGCCACATTCAGCTTTCATTTTTTTCTGTGACCCATCTTTTTCTCTAATATCTTTTTTAAAATGCACATTTTATGCAAGACAGCTTTGGCAGACATTCCTATTTTTCAAACTGTTTGTAGATGTCAGCAGCAGCTGAAAGGGTATTTCTGAAAAATATTTTGTTTAATGATCAGCAAGGTGCTGAGTCCCCTATCAAAGAATAGATCTGAACTTCTTCCCCATATTCAATATGTCACCTAGGTTTTTGTATATATATCAATACAGTTTATAATATCATATCATATTATGATATACACAGATATATATTAATATAGATTAATAATATTTATGCACAGTAATAAGTATACAATTATTAATATATAAACATTGATTACAATTATGAGCTGTAATCAAGTTTTCAAGAACATAAAGTTTTTCCTGACAAACATGAAAAGAAGGAATTAGGAGAAATATGCCAGGTAATCCTGTACCAATGATTTAGAATTATGACACTTTTTAAAGATAATGTTAAAATGTTATATCAAAGGTAATCATAAGATTTTTTTAATGTATATAAAACATAAGTTTTGATATTTTTGTTTTATAATCCATGTGAATATAACATCTAACATTATAATACAATTTTAGAAATATGAGTTAATTTGCATACATATTATATAAGGCTATTTTAATATGCATATTTAAAGTGAGATTTAATTCTAAATTATTAAGAATATTAATTTCAATTAAGTATGACTGCTTTGTTAAACTCAAGAATGTGCTCGGGAAAATATCAGTATATGTAATACTTTTTCAAGTCTATCCCTCTTCTGTGTTTGAATTGGAGTACAAACACATTCATCAAATAGTTGGATAACAAAAATCCAGTTAAACCTTAACATATTCATATTTTAATTTCAAATTAAGTATAGATATTTATAAATCATTGGTGTTCTTAATTCTAGACTCCTACAATTCACATTCTCTTCTGATTAAGATAATCAATTAAGTTTCTTTAGAGACAGATGCTAAGATCAGAGTAAAATCATAAAGAGCTACAAAAAAGTATGCTATAAATTCCATCCTAAGTAATTAAAGGAAGTTAAAATAGCACAGTATAGCTACCCAATTAAAACTTGTAAAAATAGAAAACAAGGAGAAAGCTTCCCACCTCAGGGGCACCTGGGTGGCTCCGTTGGTCAAATGTCCAACTTGCACTCAGGTCATGATCTCCCAGTTCATGGGTTCAAGCCCTGCGTCAGGCTGTGTGCTGACAGCTCAGACCCTGGAGCCTGCTTCAGATCCTGTGTCTCCCTCTCTCTCTCTGGCCCTCCCCTGCTTGTGCTCTATCTCTCTCTGTCTCTCAAAATAAATAAACATTAAAAAAAAGAGCTTCCAACCTCAAACAATATTTTAGAAAATAAATACAAAAGGGGAAAGTATAGCTATGAAATCATTAAATAAATGAACAGAGCTGGTTTTATCAGTAAATATTTATATTTAGTAAATACCTGTACCCATATATTTTATTCCATGTGTGAACATAGAACTCGTGTGTGTGTGTGTGTATATGTGTGTGTGTGTACATTGATCAAATATGTAAAGAAGTAATAAAGCATGGAAAGATGTATATGGTAAATTGGAACTGATTTCTATAATGACACATTCTTTAGATTTGGGAACACAGGGAACAGTACAGATAACTTACCCACTTCGTTCTTATGTTTTCTGCTGATTTGGCATTACATGTAGCTGATGAAAACCACACTCCATTCTGTACTGGGTTTGTGAGATTTTGGCTTGTGAACCCTGGGGAGTTGATACTGATTGTGGAAGGATCAAACCAATAAGTCTGAATCATCTCTACTTTTTTGAAGCATAAAGTGTTTGTTGGCAATTTATTTTTGATGCTAAAAACTATTTTAAAAAAGAGAATTAGGGGCGCCTGGGTGGCGCAGTCGGTTAAGCGTCCGACTTCAGCCAGGTCACGATCTCACGGTCCGTGAGTTCGAGCCCCGCGTCAGGCTCTGGGCTGATGGCTCAGAGCCTGGAGCCTGTTTCCGATTCTGTGTCTCCCTCTCTCTCTGTCCCTCCCCCGTTCATGCTCTGTCTCTCTCTGTCCCAAAAATAAATAAACGTTGAAAAAGAGAATTAGATTTATGCATTCCTTTTCATTGAAAGCCACATAGCATTTCCCCAAAAGTCTGCCTGAAAAGAGGTATGATTTTAGTAATTAAGTATTTTTCAGAGTTTATGCTTTATCAAAACAAGTAAAATTTTTGTTTTGTCAGTTTGGGGTTGCCACAGGACCTTTCAGTGGGCTGAAAAGGTCTGCAGGGTGCAGGTCGATTCCTCAGCAAACAGGGATTGGTGCTACAGGAAATCCCATACACCAGGCCTTCTGATTTTCACTGCTCTTCTAAATGCTGATATCTTGGAAACGCTCAGAAAACCATGACCTGGATAATAAGGTAGGCCAAGGAAAGAGTGATGAAGGGTTGCAGAAGATGAGGCCTTCTTTACTTGGCCTTTCCCTAGCTCTGGAAATGATGGTTTGTGTCCCTGTGAAGCCAGGAAGGACTTTCAAAATGTTGATTGTGTTGCAGATGCTTAATGAATATTCTTCTTAGGAGGGTGGAAGTTTTAGAGGGAAGGCAGAGAGTCATGTAAGTGTTCCACTCTGAGCCAGGCAGAGACATGCCCTTATTCCTGGATTCCGCACTTCAAGAGATTAGGACTGTTGTTAGGTTCAAAATCTTGATCATGTTACTTAACATCTTTGTAAGTTTGGGGAAGTTATTTAAACATTCTTGGATTCGGT
The DNA here is from genome assembly GCF_023721935.1 of Panthera uncia. NCBI lineage: Eukaryota > Metazoa > Chordata > Mammalia > Carnivora > Felidae > Panthera > Panthera uncia. The sequence goes on from NC_064810.1 coordinate 37,245,886, forward strand.
GTCCTCATACTTAAAGTGAGGATACTAACAATGCCTGCTTCCTTCCTGGGTTATTTGTCAGGATTAAGTTAATCCATTCATTCAAAATCCTTAGAACAAGTTTAACAAGCTTCAGAAAACAATAAATTGGAATTATCATCATCATCAGCATCATCACAATAAAGATGGTAAAACAACAACAGGGAATTTGGTCTCTGACTAATCACCAAAAAGAAAGCAACTCAGCCAACTTTATTTGTGAAACAAGAAAATAAAGGCTTGTGTCTCTTAAACAGTAATTGATACTACTATTACTACTACAAAAATGAAACAAGAACAAAATAAACAAACAAAAAAACCTATTTAAAACGGGAGTCCCCAAAGCAGACCCTTGCATTTGCTATGATCAGTGCTAAAAATCTGAGTGTGATCAATTATGAATAATAGTCAATCCTGAAATATTGCATTGTTACTCTCAAAGAATTATTGTATAAATATACACATCCTTGGAGACTTATGTTTGATAATTCCTGAAACAAAAATAAAACAAGTTAAAACAGGAAGAACAACCCAAATAAAAACAAAGTAAATTTTATCCCAAAGAAATTCAGTTCATTCTAGGCTAAGAGTGGCATTAGCAAAGAAGTGCTTAGATAGATTCTTGGGTAGTCTGTGCTTAAAAGAGTTGTCAGGTGACAAACAAGGGTAAAGGTAGGTCAGGAGGTGCCTAAGGCAGAAAGCGGTGGATAGATCTCTTAGGCAGAGATAGAATGAAATAACATTAAGAGAGAGTCAGGTGTAGGGTTGAGCTTGTAGGAGAGGACATTTTTTTTTTCTTCCCTTCTAGGTTTTTTGACTGGTCTAATAATTAAATTGACATAAGACAGAGCAACAGGAGAAAAATAAAGTTAATTTCAGACATGTGAGAGCTGATAAAAATTTGAGACTCTCCAAAGTCATCAGGCAAGAAGCTTTTATACTTTTTAAACAAAGAAACAGTCATTTGTAAAGGATTGAGGAAAGGGTTTGTGCTTGGAATAGTGAATAAATAAAGTGGTAACAAAGTTTTTTACATACTTCTTTGCTCTGACTACCTCTGATGATAAGGATGCCTTTTACCTCCAAGTGCAGGGTGGGTAACCTTCACAGGGCAAATTTATTTTCTGCTTTCACGGGAAAATAAGGGTCAAAACTAAAAGAGAGTCAGTGTCCTAATATCAGTTATTTCTTAAGTAACTTTAATACAAAATATTCAGTATGCCAAAGTGGCATAGTTTAGGGCAGCTTGGACTGAATCTCATCAAGTTCTATCAAAATAGTATAAAAGCAAGTTGCTTTCTAATCTTTTTTCTACTTTCTGACTCATGGTTACTGCATACTTACCTGGTATATAATCTTATTCACTGCATGAAGCATGGCATCTTCCTCCCCCCCCCCCCCCACCAAGGTATCTATTTTAACTACATTTGTTTAAGAATTGTTCTACAATATACTTTGGAATGATGTCGATTTTATGGTAAGGTATACTATTTTACTAGGATGTAGCAATATACATTTAAGTCTACTAAGCAAATTACTGTTAAGAATTAAAACATAATGTTACAAAATAAAACCTTTAAAAAAATCTTCTCTTTTGCAACATCATTGGTATTTACTACCGACTTAACTTTAATAGTGTAAGAAAGAGCCAAGTAATATACAAACCAAAAATCTGGCAGTTGTAAAAGACAAGTTTTGAATTTATTATACTTCTATATTCTTTTAAAAACTACATCAGTAGAACTATCAACATTTGTAAGTGCAAAATTTAGGCATAGTTATAACAAATTATCAGAAAAACACTATAGTAATAGTCTAAGCATTTCGTATATAAGACTGGAATATTTTTTGTTTTATGGTAAATAATTCTTTTAATAAAACGTTTCACATATAAAAGTATATATATATACACACACACACATATATATACAAAGTATATATATATAAAGTATATATATGTGTATATGTGTGTATATGTGTGTATATATATACTTTATATATATATATACATATATATAAAGTATACTTTAATGTATATAAATGCATTAATGCATTAAGTGTATTTAATAAAGTATCCTTATATGTAAGTATATAGGTATACTTTATATATATATGTATATATATATATATGTGTAGGTGTGTGTGTGTGTGTGTATATATATATATATATATATATATATACATATATATTTTTACCCATCAGCTAAGTTAAATAATTGACTAATAATGATACCAGTGAATTTTCCTCATGCTTCTCTACATTGATATTCCATTCCTCCCAAGTTCAACCACTCTTTAAAATGTTTCTCTCTCATTTACTTCCTTTTTATTGTAAACATATTATATGTAGGCTTTTTATGGTTTAAATTTTATAGCAATTTTGTACTGTATGTATTCTTCAACACTTACATTTTTTCTCTCAATATTTCATTTTAAAGATTTTTCCATTCATTTATTCATTAATTGATTTTCACTACTGTATAGTATTTTGTTTAATGAAGATGAAAATTTACCACAGTTGATTTATCCATTCCTTCTTGTCTTGGATGAATATTTGAATTGTTTCCAGGTTTTTTTTTTCTTTTAAAAACTGTGCTTCTCTGAAAAGTCTTATAAATGTTATATCCATATGGTAATATTGTTAGGTGAAAGAATATGCAAATATTTAAATTTATAGGATACAGTCAAATTTTTTTTCAAGAGAATAAGACTAGTTTATATATAGCAGCTATCTTCCATAGGATGTAACTTTTCTTTTTATGTTATAATCTTTGATATATGCATGTTTTAAATCCCAATGTAGTGGAATTTATTGATCATTTTCCTTTTTCCTTCAGGAAAATATTATATATCCAGATGAATACAAATGTTTTCCTACATTCTCTGATAAAAGCTTTATTTCTTTGCAACCACACTAGCCAGTGCAGACAAGAAGCAATATGCTGAGTTTTCCAAAACAAAAGCAATATCTGTTAAGTTTGTGGACTGAGGGAGCAAGAACGCAGAGTGTATAGATTTACTGACAGCAGTAAAGAGAATCACAGACAGGGACTATTTGTTAATGTGTGGAAGTGCATGTCCTATGGCTTTACGCAAATAAATAAAACTTAATCATGGATACGTTTTGGTAAATAACTTGTTCATCCTTGTTTTATGAGGTTGGGCTATGAAGTAGTAAAATCTATCAAATGAATAATAGCACAGGAAAGAATTGATTTTTTGGCAGCTTCACATTGTTAAGAGCTATTTATTTGAAAGATCCCCCTCTTTTTTCCCAGAGAAGAGAGAATGTATTTTTTTTTTAATTATGTGGAACATTGACTTTTTTGCAGCTGAAAATATTCTTTAAGAAACACTTCACTATTTTATAGGTGTCCCCATGTTTTGGACAGAGAACATTTTTGATAAACTGAATGTATTAAGATTGTATAAATTGAACAACATATTCCCTTTGACTTAAGATTGGGTATGTTATTCTGACATAGTTTCTACTGTGAGTAATACACACATTGATTTTGTATGTCACATTTGTAATCACATTTTAAGGACAAATTAAGACATTCTAAATTGTATTAATGATGTTAAAAAGAAAGCCACAGGCCCCAAATGGCAATCCTTAAGTTAAAGCCCTGAGTCAGTAAACCAAGACAATACCTAAATGAAGTTTCATCCCTATACCCCCAGGAGTGTAATCTTTAACCTGTCAACATGAAATTTCCTGGTCAATTCTAAGAAATTACTGATAGATCACTGCTCCATTTAGGAGGGCTTGCCCAAACAAATTCCTTGCTGATAAATTCCTTTCTTTCTTCTCTTCTTTTCTTTTTTCTTTTCTTTTTTTTTCCCCTTTTCTTTTTCCCTTCCCCTTCCTTCTTCCTTCCTTCCTTTTTTCTTTCTTTCTTTCTTTCTTTCTTTCTTTCTTTCTTTCTATCTTTCTTTCTTTCTGCCTTTACAAACCTTTCTTTTGTTTAGTTCAGTATAACTCCCTTCTACTTGCTAGATAGGATGCTGCCCGATCTGTGGATCTTTTAATAAAGCCAATTAGTTATGCATTTATTCTGTTGAATTTTTTTGAACAATGATTATGTTTCAAACAAGTAATATGATCAATGTTCATGTGAAAAACTGTGTTGTATGGGGTTGATTTTCTTTATGAGGAGCTGTTGGCTGAAAGAATGTTTTTGTTTTTGTTTTGTTTTTTTAACGATTAGATACTTTATTTGCACCCTTGCAGTGGTGCTCCCCTGACTGTAAAAAATTCACAGGTATATCAGGAGTGATTCCATACCTGGAGAAGCAGCATAGGTGAATTCAAGGTACCTAATTAATTTGGAAGACATTTTAGGCAGTGGTTAATTTGAGAGATATACCCTTAGTAAATCTCCCATAAACCAGCAGAGATGATGAGGCATGTGATCCCCTAGAAAAGAGAAGAAAAGAAAAGCCTAAGGAGAGGAGGGACCATCTGGAAAGTGAAGGTGGAGGTAGATATGGGTAAGGGGCAACCAGACAAGGCACTTGAGCAAGCTATGGAGTGAAATCAAAGCAGTAGTGTGCATGCTGTGGATGTCCATTTCGTAACTGAGAGGGTGCCCCAGGGTTCATCCTAGGCTGGAATAAGCTGGGATAAGATAATAATCTTGCAAAATTTGGCTGTGATTTTTTAGCAACAGTATGTTTGTGGGCAAGGTACTTAAAAGTTTTAGTGCTGTAGTTTTAACTGGCAACTAGCAATTTCAATGGCCCAGGGTTGCAATGATAAAGGAAACCGAAAATGGAGTCCAAGCACCTTGACTTTTGCATAATGAAGATTATCATTAAAAAGTGGGAGGCATGATAGTGAGGCGAGAAGGAGTACAAACCCTGATTCCAAAATCTCCAAGTTTCCAAGGAAAGACAATAAACCAAGTCTGGGACAAAAATGCTTACTTTTTCATAGCCAGTATGTACCAGAGGGGCCTCTTTCTCCAATATGGTATAAAAATTATTCCTTTCAGTACATTTGTGTCTTCCTCATTTACTGTCTCTAGCTCTACCTTCACCCCACAAATAATAATAGTTCCATAGGTAGGCCACACCTGCTACTAAATTTGGGGTTCCTAAAGCAATCTCCTTGAATAAGGATTACTGTGATAGTTTTGGCTTAATGAGCACAAGCTCTGCAGTTATGATGGGATGAGTTTCATGGAGTCCCTGGAAGAAGGGCACATAAATTACAGTTCTGTAGAAAGTAGCAAAGAGGGAGTAAAAGCTGGCCAGGTAATGAACCATGCTCACTGTGCTATATTTAGTTATTTCCCCCCCAAATCACTCATATGGTTCTGATACCATGTTATAATTGACTATTATGTTTTACATGGCAGCCTTACTGCAAATCTTTTTTTTAAAGGAAATAATGTAGAAAAAATAAATACTATTTAGTATAAATAAAATGACAGTGAAATAAAAATCTCTTTAATCCAATTTAAATTATCCACTTCTCATCATCTTCCTACCTAGAAATATAACTCAATTACTATTGAACAGAGTTATATGCTTTTGATTTAGCTGGGGTTGGTGTTCATATAATTTTCAAATGGTAAATGTGTGTTGGTGCAGAGTTTTGTGTGTGTGTGTGTTTTTTTTCCTGATACTGACTAGTAAACAACTGAGTGGTTAAAACACAAATTACTTATAAACTTTTGAATGACGGACTCTTTAAATGAAAATTTATATTCATTGGTTCTGGTTCTATATTCATGCAATTTGATGTATAAAATATAGAAGAATTAAATTTTGCATTTCAGTAATTATGTAGGTTCACTATTTTTTGAAACACATATAATATTATTGGTATTTTCCCAAATAATTAAAAATTCCATCATCCCCCTTTTAAAATTATTCATTTCACTTAGTGTATGTGATTTGTGGAAACTGAAGTTTAAAGATGGAAGCTTAATCTAGCACCTGAGCTGCTGGGGTCTAAACATAGTTACTTTGCTTTGTTTTACAAGATCCTTTGATTCTCACTTTTGGTTGCTGAAGAAACTATTAACGTTTTGAATCAGATAACCTTGCAGATAAGAAAATCCATGAGAGAAGTAATTTTCCAGAGAGGAGCTGCTCTGAGAAGCTTTCAAAAATATGGTTTTAAAAGTTAAAAAAAATCATGTTTTAGGAAAAACTACATACGTATATGTGTGCATGGGTATCTATGTATATAATATAAATGACAACTTTTTGAGGACAATACTCCTCACTTTAATATCTTTTTTTTCAGAAAACTAAAGAGAGCTAGATAATGTATGACATATACAACCCTATTATATGCTATTTTCTGATTATGGGGAACAACATTTGCCAGAGTGATTGATATTTTAGCTGGTCTGGCTTTACCATAGCCAGGAAATTCTGGCCAATTAAGGAGGAAAAGGGAGAACCATCACTCAAATGAAAATTGACAACCAACCCACCTCCACCATTTAAAAAAAAAAGATAAAAAAGCATATTTATCCATCTGGTCCCTTTTTGAAATGCATCACATACTTTGATTTTTTTTCCCTATGTACACCATACTAACGAATGAGTATTCGAAAAGATTTTACAGTAAATTGCTTTCTAAAGACAAGATATATTTTAATGAGAGCACTTAACCTAGACCCCCTTGGAAAACTGAACAAATGAAAATTCTGATATCCTTTCCCCTGTGACTCAAGAGAGTTGATATATCTCCCATGACATTGAGATATTTTCTCAGGTGTTGTTTAAACAAAGTCTGCACATTGATTCTTTCATTTAGAGCTAAGCTTTGGAATGCCCTCTTCCAGGCATAATACATCACCCAGGTACATTTCTAGGTACTATAAAGTAATGGGGTTGATTAATCATTCAAAAATTATTCTAGAAGGTCCACTTTGTGCCCATAATTTTGCTAAGTGAAGTACTCACAATCAGAACAGAGTAGAGAGCATATTGGTCAATGTAATTGTTTCAACAATACAATGTCATAAGTAGTATAACAAGTAGTGTGTAAAATGTTAGGGCAACATTAAATGATTCAATATGATCTACATTTAAAGGTGGTTAACATTTGCAGAGATCGAGGAACACCTAGTGCCTTGGAGTTGTGGGTGATCTAAGAGTGTTATCTAAAGGTAAAACAAGAGCTGCATAGACAGTTCAACAGAGGCACCGATTATAAAGAGGTAGGCAGAAAAGCGAGATTTATTTGTGAGACTGAGACAGAAGCTGGAAACACCTGACAAGAGCAATAAATGTTAAAAAAAGAGTAATACAAGTTGTAATTATCTCCTGAGTATCTAGAATATATACATAAGTGCTGTGTATTGAAATTCCTGTCAAACACAGCTGTATAGGATAGAGATGAGTAGGGCACAAGGAAACTAATTTAATGTGAAATGACAAGAGCTGTATTGATCCAAAAAGATTTTTTTTAACTTTCCTTGAAATCTTACTTTTTCTCTGATCAAAAACAAACTCTGGAAGTTTTAGAGTTGATATGAATGTAGGAGAGTTTTTTATTTGTGAGAAAGTTAACAGCCATTTCGGGATGTCTTGAATCCACGGTAACAAGCATCCAGGAAGTAATATGTATGTAAGATCCTGAAAATAACAGGAATAATTTCTGGAATAAGTTGGGATGAATTTGAAGATTTAAGAAGTATGTGCACAGAATGTATAGTAATAGCCATGAGAATGGATGGGATGGCAAATGATCAGTTATAGAGAAAGGAGAAAAGGGACAAAGAAAAGACCTTGAAAACATTTATTTGTATGGAATGGGAAGGGAAAAAAATCATGGTCAACAAAAATGTAGTTAAAAGAGAACTACACTTGTGGTGCAGCAACATGGAACCCAAAAGAGGCATTTTGAAAACAAGGCAGTAGTCAATATAATACAGTCCTGCAGAGATATCAACATTAATACTGAGAAAACTTTTATCTGGCCTGATTGATATAATGCAACAAAATAATAGCATCATTTCTTAAAAAGCAAGCATAGAAAATGTATAAATGGTGGATCACCTAGAAAAATAAAGGATTTGAGCAGTCCTGAAATTTCATTATTTTAGTTTTTTGATGTTGAAGGAATGAGATGCATGACAGTTTGAAAGAATAGAAGTGTTTAGGTCACAGATTAGTTTTAAGCAAGTGCATCATCAGTAGGCTTGAGGAAGGCAGTCACTTAGTAGGAGATATTAAGCAGAACATGCAAAAAATCTTTTAGACTTAGCTAGTTCATTTTATCCTTTTTTTCTGTATGTATTCTATATATTTCCATCTGTAATCTATGCTCAATATCCTATATGTTCTCTATATTTTATATCCTGACTCAAGTTCCAATCTTCTTGATTCAGAATATACTATTTGTGTCCTCAAATTTTTCTTTTGTCAGGATATTTACAGTAACTGAAGAAATATTCTATCTTTTATGATTCTCCTTAACATTTTCTAGTAAAATAATTTCCCTATTGCCTCTTTATGATTGTATGCATTATAAAAATACTAGATCCCATGCAGCCTGTGTGTAATCAAATGTAAAAACAAAGGGTTGCCTTTGAAATTTCAAGGCCAAGTATGTAGCACTGACTATTCATTTGATATTTGCAAATTACTTTGACAATAAATGCATTTCATGTTATTTCTACTTTTCTTATTTAATGATTTTCTGAAGAGAATTGTTGATAAAGGGGCAAGTAAATGTTAAAATGTATGCATATTTTACATATTCTTATAAAGTAAAAAATGAGTCAGCATTATGATTTCCAAAGCCTCATTTAGCATAGTAAATCAAACCTGTCTAAAGGCTTGTGAGCAGGGATTAAAAAGATCATAATAAAATTACTTAAAATGAAAAATAAAGTACAAAGGTTTAGATTATACATTTGTTTTTCAGAGAATGCTTATTTAACAATATCCAATGTAAGACATCATGCTTAGACTAGGAGACATAATTTTTGAAAATATTAAAATACGGTTTATTTCATTTTCCTTTGAAGAAGTAATCAATGCTATTTGGCCTTACTTCCTTTTTTAAAACACATAATCTTGAAAACCATCGGTTAGTTCTTTGTCAGTGTTCTCAACTTTCTTAATCAATTGTTCTTCTACCATGAATATTTTGGTTGTTTCTTGTTTTGTTTGTTTTGTCTTCTTTCCAAGGCATTGAAGAAGAAAATCACATACCTTGTTATTTATTGATGCCTGTATACATCCATTAGTTCAGCCTGACCCAAACTCTCTTAGAATAGGAAGACTGAAATGACTGACAAGCAAAGTAGAGGGCCTTTCAAGTAAAAGTAGGGACTTGAACCTTGTTTGTAAATGGCATAACTTAGGGGGAAATGAATCGTACAGACTTAACAAGACAGAAGAAACACACTGGAATTATACTGTATGCTATAATGGTGGTGTTGATAAGGACAGGAAAAGTCTCTTGGTTTAAATGCCAACCAAGCAGGCAGTTCTCAGGGGAGCATAATCTCCTATATCTTTAAATACAGATCAACTATGTACTTGTTTATGTATTCTTTGCCTGAGAATGTGATCTGTTCAGACCTTTTACTACTCGCACATGCAGATATTATTATCACTCCCTAGCCATTTGGATTAGTTGCATCAATACTGATTATCAAAAGACTGGTGACGTTGTGGCCAGATCACTCTCAAATCCAACACTATGAAAGGATTTCCTCTACAATTATTTTGAGAGAAGACATATCAGTTTTGGGGGGTTTTTTTGGCACACTTACAAATGACATAAAAGTTATTCATACAAGTTGTCCGTCACATTTTGAAAGGATATCATCATTGGAAAAAGAGAAAATTGGAAGTTGTGAAGAAAAAAGACATTAAATTATTGGTAGCACAGAATAATATTTCTGCAAAACAGATTAAAAACATAAAATAATAAAGATCCCAGGACTTTGGAACTGCACTTCTAAAAATTCAGTATGGTGGAAAGGATTGAGCTAGGTAAGCATACCTTATTTCATTCTGTCCTAATCTATCAAAGAATGATTATATTTTAAGATAAATCTCAATGTCCAAATCTAATATTCAAAGTAGGAGAGAAAAGACTGTAGAAATCCCTTTCACTCATACACATGCTTTCCCACTTGGTATAGTCGAAATAACTTTCCCAATAGATGTTATAATGCAGACATGTAACTGTGTGATACAGACTATGGGAACAATCAGTTACAATATTTATCAATTTATTTCATACTCAGACAAAAAAAATCAATATCTTTGTTCTTTGGAATCCACAAAATAAATTTAATTTGTGCTCCACATGACAGCCTTTAAATATTTGAACAGGTTTGTTATGAGTTCTTGAAGGCTTCTCTTCTTTAAGCAAAATGTATCTTCTTAATTCTAATGACCTTTCCACTGATGACCATTAATTATTCAAATTTTAAATTAGCTCCCCAATTTAGAACAGTTCTCCAGATAGGGGAGCCTGGATGGCTCAGTAGGTTAAGCGTCCGACTCTTGATTTCAACTCAGGTCTTGATCTCACAGTTGGTCATCAGATCCCTGCCTTGGAGATCTCGGTCAGAGTCCCTCCTTGGGCTCTGCACTGGGCCTGGAGCCTGCTTAATATTCTCTCTCTCTCTGTCTCTCTCAATCTCTGTGCCTTCCTTACCGGCTTGCATGCTCTCTGTCTCTCCCTCAAAAATAAATAAACAAACATAAAAAAGTTCTCCATACATTCTGGCCTGTATAGAATAAAGTGAAGTTATTTGTCTTTACACAAGAACTCTGTTAACTCTCTTTGTGGGCAACTTAATTTCATAATGACACTTAATGAACTTAGAGTCCATTGAAATCCTGTGGCTACAAAACAAAACAAAACAAAATGAAACAAAACACGAATTACTGTTCGGTCAGCTTTTCCTCACCTGTAGTTTGGTAGCTAATGTTTCCCTTATCTGTGTGGAGGTTTTCATATTTATCCTTATTAGAATTGTTTTAAATTTTGGCTCATCCTTGTACCTTACTGAGAACTATCTAGACAATGATCCTACGCTCCCTTTAGCACATTGAGAGTAAATGGGGTTTTGATCACCTTGAAAGTCTGAGTGTCATGAACAGTTTCAAGGATGAAATGTGCAGATTGAGCTGAAACATAGGAAAACTGGAAGTAGGGTCAGTTTGAAAATAATTGCTGTACGGGGCACCTGGTTAGCTCAGTGGTTTAAGCTTCCAACTCCTGATTTCAGCTCAGGTGTTAAAGTTCGAGAAGAAGGATGAAGATTTTGATTTAGATATATTGCTTTTGAAGTGATGTGGTACAGACAATTAAACATTTCCAGAGTACAGAAGGGTGATGAGAGAAGGCTCTTCTGAATCACGAAATTAAGGTGAATGTTAATGATAGATGGTTGATGGCCATCTATGAAGAAATGATAGCTTAAGGCCAGAGATGGGCTCAAAATTTTCTAAGAGCCATAGGTTTTCATAAAGTTATAAATTCAGGAAAAACAAAATTATAAGCTTGAGGATGCTAGAAGTTGTATATTAGCCTAGGGAGAAAAATATTTTTGTTTATTTTTGTTATTTTGAAAGAGAGAGAGAGAAAGCACCTGAATGTGAGGGAGGAGAAGAAAGAGAGAATCCCAAAGCAAGTTCTGTGCTGTCAGCGCAGAGCCTGACAAGGGGCTTGATCCCACCAACTGGGCGATCATGACCCGAGCTGAAATCAAGAGTTGAACACTTAACCAGCTGAGCCACCCAGGCACCCCTAGGGAGAAAAATCTTAAGAAAGCTCTCTGGAAATACATGGAGGAATTAACATACTTAGAAAGAAACCAATTGAGGCAGAAAAGAACATATTGAACTTGTCTTTCAAGTGTTTTGTTAATGGAGTTCTCGGATATTAATTTTAAAAGATTCAAGATAAATTGTAACTTTTCCTGTTACTTAAATCTCCATTAACTTATTTTTTAAAAATGGTGACATATTTGCCTTACCTATTACTAGAACATTTTATTTGCAAGCTTTTATCTTCAGAAAGCTAAGCATATTACTTTGTTCCTTAAATTAAGCTTTTTTAATTTTTATTTATTTTTATTTTTTTACTTTTAGTCCTGACACTCAAAGTTAAATAATCGAATAAAGTTAACTAGCCTGACTGTACTCATATGCCCATGGCTTATTTTAGAGCTTGTCCACATTTTGCACTCTCTTCCTTGAACTTCATTTATCATGATTTATATATGCAGCAAATCACCATTTATAAGCTATTCATTGTGTCAGAGGAAGAAGGGAGTTTAGAGAAGGGAGTTTGTAGAGTATTACTATTACTAAGTCTTTCCATCTTTTCTTATCCCTGTTTCTGATTTAGAAATGCTCAGCACGGCTCACATGGAGAATTTTAAGAAAATGGCTTTCATGCAAAGACAAAAGTACAGTCTCTGGTTATAGGTTTATATTTACTGATCTTCACAAAACCACTTTCCTATATTTTTCTCCTAAGAGATCTTACTATTCAACAGGACTGTTTTTAAAATTTGGGCATATAAGCAGTTGCTTGGGATTTTTTTAATAATGTCATATTATTGCTGGGTAATAGAAACACCAAATTAAAAAAAAAATGTATAATAAGGGACATGTGTATGAATGTAGAAAGTCATGAAAAATTAATTATTTTAGTGTCAAAAATAATTAGATCTAATGTAACTATTTTAACATGGATTAATTTTAATAGAGTTTTAAATCGAAATATAAAGAGTATAACTCAAAATTGATAAGTCCCCAGGTGTCATTTAATAAATATACATGAAGATAATATCAGCCTTAGGATACAGTACAGATGAGTTTGAAACTTTGATTTATATGAAATTTTATGCCTCTCTGGGAAATTTTGTGGATTTTTTACAGAAGAGTAAAAATTTGAGAGAATACATAAACTGTTCAGTATAGTCAGTGGTAATGAGACCAATATTTCATATATACTGGTTAGAAAAATCCCTTTGAAGTTAACATTCCCAAAAGATAATAAGGAATCGATATGAAGTTTACATCATTTAAGTGTTACATTTACAAAAAATTTACATCAATCATTAAAGACTATTCTAGAAAGTTTTTAGGACAATTTCTATTATTTCTCCAAAATTATACATAATATATTAATATTACTACATATTAATATGTTATTAATATATAAATCTCTTTATGCCTAACACCCTTTGACTTACTGTAGTAGCAGGAACACTGATCCAAGCCCGTTTTCTTTGATAAAGTGATTAGTAACTTTAAATTTTTAATATTTCCCATGGGACTGGTAATGATTACTGTTTTCTGATAAACAAAGTTACTTAAGTGAATATATTTATAATATAGCAATTCTATTTCTAGGTATATACCAAAAGAGTTGAAAGCAAAAACTCAGATATTTGCATACCAATGTTCATGGCAGCATTATTTACAATAGCTGAAAGATGGAAATGACCCAACTATCCACCAACTATTAATTAACAAAGTATGATATATTCATACAATGGAGTATTATTCAGCCTTAAAAAGAAATTCTGACACATGCTACAATATGAATGGGCCTTGATAACATTACATGTTATCATTACATTACACGCTACATGAAATAAGACAGACACAAAAAGACAAATATGATCTTGCTTCTATGAAGTGTCTAGAAGCAACAAATTCATAGAGATGGAAAGTAGGCTAAAGATTACCTATTGCTGGTGGCAGGAGGTAATGGAGTTTATTGTTTAATGGGTAAAGAGTTTTACTTGGGATGATGAAAAAGTTCTAGAGTTGAGTCGTGGTAATAGTTGCACAACAGTGTGAATGTGCTTAATACGTCTAAACTGTGCACTTAAAAATAATTAAAATGAAAAGTTTTATGTTATGTGTATTTTACCACAAAACAAACAAATAAGAAAACTCTTGTTTCAAACCTGGACTATAGATGCTATCAACTCTGTTCCTGGCAGAGAAGAAAAGAAAGAGAGTGATTTCGCCTAAACACACTCACCTTGGAGCCACACTCATTTGATCCAAGGAGGTTTCTGGGTTACCCTGACTCCTGCAGCACTTCCCTTTTGCACACATTCTCCACCCCACCCTTTCTCACTAGTATGCTTGCTTGAACCCCCTATTCTGGTTTAAACTACTTGCCATGTGTTCCTGTCACCTGAGACTAAAAAGTCTGCACTAAATTCTCTACCCCCAGAAATGGCCAAATATTTTCAGATACAAGTTATAAACTTTTAAAAACGGGGGATTTCTTTTAACATGAATAAGTGGATTGTAAATAACAAAAATAATAATAATGAAACAGTGATCACTTTACACACATGGCCACTCCCTCCCTTTACTGTTGAGCCTGACTAGAACTTCTGTTCATCACATTCATGGTGAGGACTCTGGGTAGGAGGAGATGAGAGAGCCACACCCTGAACTCTGGAACCCCCTCAGGATTTCAAGACTGGCCTCAACTAATAGTTCTCTTAATTCCTTCTTTGGCAAAGGTTCTAGAGTTGAGTTGCTCATGGCAGATCCCAGGTGGCAGCCAAGGAGCCTCTGAGCTTCAGTCAGCCAGAGAGATACTAGGAGTGTGAGATATGGTATTAAGAAACAAAAGATAGCACATTTAGCCAAAAGAAGGATGTCTCCCTCTTCAGAAGTACAGTTCTAAAGACAACATGGTGGATTGGAGACCATCCCAGGGGGAACTTGATAGGCATGTGCTGCAGATGGCAAACACACATGAGAAAAAGATCCTGGGCCACTCTGTCACCTCAGAGAAAAGTTGTCTCTGCCCAGAAACATTTGGATTAAACAGGGACATACATGCTTCACAGCACCCATGAAATGTTAAGAACTAGCTTGTTCCAATTGATTTCTCCTGAGATGTCACACTTGGAATTCGAGTCTCTTAGTTAATAGTTTGGGGAGATCCTTCAATCTTCTCCCCTGCCTACCTGAGTTTACCGACACAAAAGAGAAGGGTGAAACACAAAAAAGAAGCAAGCCTTCAGAGGAAGGAGATCCCTCAACATTTGGGGGCAGGATTAGGTTTTTCTGTGACAAGGAAAATTTAAATCAGGAGAATGAACTCGTCAATGATGTTGGCTCCACCATTATGCCTTGACATATGCTCATGTGCAAAGAAGGGGGTATGACATGGCACTGCTTTGATCTTCTGGTTTGCTGGAGGGCCATGCGAGGCCTAAAGTGGTCCTGAGCTCCAGGCTCCAGAAAACAGTTCTCTCGAGTTTGCTCTGCTCACAGCTCAGATAGAAAATGATACTTTTGCTTGTACAGTGCATTTGGAAGAGTGGGAAGTACTGACTGCTGCTAGAAGTCAGTCTGAGGTTTCCATTTGAGCTATGAGCAGAGCATAATTACAAGTGCTTTCCAGAGTCCGGATGTTGTCCCTCTACACAACCCAAGTGATGCTCTGTTCTGGTTCCTAGGTACTAGATTAACTTGTTAGAAATGGAACAGTCTACAGCATTCCACATGCTCGGTTGTGACTCACAGAATACTCGCAACAAGAGGAAGGGCTGTGCTGTTTTCAGAACCATAGAAAGCCCAATAACTGTCACAAAAATACCTTTCCAGCTTATTCTGAAGCAACTGCACAGCGCTCTGGTGGTATTGTCTAAATGCTTGAGATAAGTCCCAGGTCTTTGGGAGATCTTGGTATGTACTGCTATGGTGTGTTTGTATTAAAAAGCTGACATATTGTCAGCTAAAGAGAGACAAGTACTACCCAAAAGGTTTTCTGACTAGGGAGAAGTATCAAAGAGTTAGTGAGAACTTTAGACTAATTACACAAGCTAATGAAGCCCTCAAATCACCTGCGGTGGGGGCCTAGGCTGAAGATACAAATGCTGTGTTTGGAAGCACCTAGTAAAAATCTGAACAGGCCATCTCTGAGGATAGAGATTTTTTCAAAAAAGGACAGAAAATCTCTAACTTACATTTTATGGACTGCTGATGGCTCGCCATCAAGGGCAGACACAATCACTCAAAGATGCATCGAAATCTCTCCAATCCCACATGACAATTCAGAAAAACATCTTGAATGCCTCTCAGAACAATGTAAAACAACTTTAGAAGAAAATAATGGAGGATTTGAATGGAAGACACTCATAAGAAAACTCTATGACTGTGTGCCCAAGAAACTGCAGGATGGAAGCAAAGAGCATAGAAACTGAAGAAACAGAAAAGAAATGCTCAAAAACTCAAAGTACATTAATGAAACAGGTCTTGAATGGCAGAGAACCAATGAAATATCTCTATCTGAAACCTTGCTTAATATCATGTTTGCTCATATCTTTGGAAATTACACAGATGGCAATTTAGAATTAGAGGCAAAGAATAAATCAGGAAGTAGAGATCACCCAGAATGTCAGGATTTGACTTGAACTCACTGATGCTGTTAACTTCAGTGATTCCTTTTAAAGGATAGCAGGTAAGAGCAAGAAACATCCAAAAATTATGTGAAGAAAATAAAATTAATGAAGAGCTTATAGGACAAATAAGTCTCCAAACTAAGTAAACATCTTAAGTCTGGAAATTCACAGCATGAAAATGAGATTTAGAAGCTTCAGCTGAAACTTCAGATGCTGCCCAAAGAACATCAAGAACATGAAACACATCTTCAGAAAAAGTCAACTGATGAATAAATTCACTGCATAGAAACAGAGAAGAAACTTCCCAAAGTGTACAGAAACATGAACCACACATAAAAAAAGGGCAACTTCTGAAGGAAGATGGCAAGAGACATGGACAAAGCATGGGAAAGAACCGCTGTCTTCTATCAACACCAGATTTTTAAAAATATATATATGCGAAATGAGCTCAAGAAACTTAGACGGTAGCTCTGTTGACTGAGAAAAAGCTCAACGACCAAGGAAAAGAATATGATCATAATAAACACAGTAAACAAATACTAGTGAAAGTCGAGTTTAAGTTCCAGCCTTTTATAAGGACCCCTTTTGCTCCTGCTGTTTGACACACAGCCCACAGAGACCTGAAATTTTCAAGGATCTTCTGGACCATCAGGTCCCCCAGATAAGATGAGGATCATGTTGGGAAGGCTCAAGGACCCATGGTCACATGTAGGTTTAATTCAGTTTTCACAGCAGCCAACCCTGAACAGCTGCAACCACTATATGACATTTGACTGTACTTTCCCTCTTTAAAAATATCTTATCTTTTTAGTTTAATAACCATTATTCAGTTGATGCTATAAGTTCTCTTACTGAAATTTGATAGTAATGTAATACCTAAGATAATATTTTTCAAATATAGATTTGTTTAATATAATTCTTATGAATACATAATTTCACCTCAATGGAACTTCTAGAACTAGGTATTGTAAGTATTATATTTTCATTTAAATAAAAGATGCACTATTAAACCTTTGTTGAAGCTTGACACGGAGATTGGTTTAAAACAAACACCATTTCTATTAATAACAGCAACATACAAAAAAAAAAACTGCATGAGTAAAAAAACAAACCAATCCATTTGAAGTCTTAAATTATTCTACATTGGAAACATATTTTCCACAGAATTTGCCACTAACTGTTACAGAAAATGGTAATATTTGCCACGGTAATAGTAGATAGACTCTTAAAAATTAGATGAATTCTGTTATGAGTTCAATTGTTACCTATATTTATACTCCTTTCATATAACCACACTAGTATTTGAAAGGACACCAAATTCAATAGGTTTACTCATATATTATTTATTGGTCCCCTCCTATATAGATTTTTGTCTTTTTAAAGAAAATCTGTATAGGGTATTGTTCTCCATATTTTACTTTATTGTAGGTCACAAAAGAAAATTTTTCTCAATAAAATTTTGAAGCACCTAATATAAAAAAATCCATCAACTTGTTATTAAATGTATGAAATAGAAGGACTGACCAAAGCAGTGAAACAGAATGTCAGAACAAATTGTGACTTTGTAATTTGAGCCTGAGAGCTCACCAGAAGTCTTCCTCAGGACCAATTCATCTTAAAATGCACACAGTCTTTCAAGTAATACCTCACGATGCTGTTGCCTGTACTGGGAGCTAAGATCAAAAACCGTAAATCTTTTTGTCACCATGAATTGTACCAAGTAATCAATCTCAATCCCTTGGGACAAGAACTTTGCAAAAAAAAAAAAAATGTGTTTCATCTTTCTGAAAGACTAGTAAATGATTTTCAAGTTAATGTCTTGTCTAATGCATATATATATATATATATATATACACATATATATATATAAACAGATAATATAGATAGTACATAGTGTATATTTGATATATTTTATAATATCTATTTTGATGGTGTAATGAATAATGATGTGCTAGCAACCATATTTTCAGTATCCTTGTTAACTCATAGTCAATATACTTGAAAGGCTAAAATAAGGGCACCTTGGTGACTCAGTTGGTTGAGCATCAGACTTTGGCTCAGATCATGATCTCACAGTTTATGAGTTCAAATTCCACATTGGGCTCTATGTTGACAGCTCAGAGCCTGGAGCCTGCTTCAGATTCTGTGTCTCCCTCTCTGTTCCTCCCCTGCTCACACTCTGTCTCTCAAAAATAATAAATAAACTTTTTTTAAAGTCTAAAATAAAACTTTAAAGTTATTTTTGCTACATACTAGTAGTTATTCTGTATTTGATTTTCAAAGAAACTAAGTTTCAAGAGAAGATGCATAAATTTCTTTAAATAGTTTATATTTTTTGTATATTCTAGAGCCCTGCTAGATTGTAACTGTTCATCCCATGCCAATTTTATATCACTAGAGTTGTTTCTGTGTGAGTTAAATGACACAGTATTCTTTAAATTTTAAAGATGTAGTTCCTCACTGCATATCAAACAGTGAAATTGAGTGGAAAGTGCATTGGACCAAAGACTTGAGTGGGATTCTCACGTGTTGATGCTCACATCCTTTTTCTCAAGGGCAGTTCTGCTTGTAGCTAATTCCTTTATAGTTATTGCTGCATGCCAGTGTATCTGTGCATTTTTCTTATAAAATTTTTATGGGAAAACAAAACTATAACTTGGCCATCTGAGTCAGTAACGATCTCTTCTGACATGTGATTTGCCTATGACATAATATAGAAACATTGTAGGAGAGATCTGTTCTTGAGTAGTCAAGTTTTCTGGTTTTGACCACAGGAAACTTACTAGAAGCATTTTTATTAATGCGACCAGCTTAGATATTATTAGATGCTCAAATGCATACCCTTCAGCTTATTTCTGTGAATATATATTTTTGACATGTAGACATAATCATGGTTTTCAGATTTCTAACTTTTAGATAACTCTAAATAAGCAAAGCATTTCTATCATTCTTGTCCCCACAGTATCCAAAGCTGTCATATGTGTTTGGCTGAAGAGTGGAGGACAAAGGCTGTGTAGATATGACATCTTAAAAATTCATGGGGTTAAAAAAATCAATAAACTTTGTACTTTTTGTCAAGTTCTGTAACTGAATTATATATTGTGAGCAAACTAATCAAATGTTCAAAAACTGGCCTTTACCAGTTGATATATATGTATATATATGGAATTTTACATGAAAGGGAAAACAAAGTAACAAATTTAGTTATGGCTTATGTATAATATAGTAAAAAAATATATATTATATGTAGATACACATAGCATGCATATTCTAAAATGTAGACAGTGTAATCAAACTTAAAAATACAGACTACACCTTTGTTTACTATGCTAGTTCTGAATTATTTAACTTGTAAGCTTCAGTTTGCTTTGAAATTTTAGAATTCTGAAGCATTCAAGAATTTAACTTGGAAATAACACAGGTCATCATAAAGCCTTTCGCCCCTCTGCCCCCCCCCCCTTTATTCAATGTAGCAATTCTTTCTCTTGTATGACCGTTTTTTTGGTCCTTTGGAACTAGTGACAATTTTAGAGATTACTTACAAATTTGTATATTGTGTGTGTGTGTTTGTAAATTTAATCCTTTTCATAAGAAACCGTCAATTACAAAAAGATTATTGGGTGTATTAAATATTCAGACTATGGAGAAGAGTAAAGGAGAATAATTAGGAAGGACATTTTCATAGCATATGCTGGAAAACATGTCCAATGATTAGGAGAATTAATTATTTTTAGATTATCTGATTGCCCCAACTCTCTAATAATTGTACATCTCTATAAGTTTTAGGGAAAAAGTCAACTTTCAAGTAAAATTTAAGCGATAGTAACCTTTTAATTCTATTTTGAAATCTAACTGCTTGAATTGACTATTTCTAAAAACTAAAAATATCAATAAATTTGGGAACATCTGCATAGACTAGGATATTGATGGAGTTTATTCACATTATCCTGAGATTACAGTGATACAAACTTTGTAAATGTACAGAATTTGCAATTACATATCAAGCTTGTTTGCTTACTTTGAAAAATCCACTAAATTTCAGCTCTTTTAAAGTTAAAAACAGTTTGGCATTTTAAATAGGTTGTCTTCTCTGAAAATTGTATTATATATGATAGACATTTTGGATATATCTGATACATGGTTCTACCATGACAAGTTATCAAAGTAGGAGCGATTTTAAGACATAGCTAACTGTTGGATGAATCTTCATTGTAAATATTCAAACATCTCCAGTAAATACCTGAGAAACAAGTTAGCCATTTGGTTTAAGTGTTGCAATTTCTCACTCTGGAAGGTCTATCAGAATATAGCATTTATTTAGAAAATCCTTAAATAATTTTTGCATAAAAACTTTTCTTTATACTAAAGGAGGTTTGGTGGCCCAGCCTAATATTACTGACTGATCATAATACAAATAACTTAACTGAGTTGTTATCCTGTTCCTACCACTGTGCCAGGAGGTTTATGTCATTATCTCATTTTCTTCTCATGACATAGCTATTGTTATTCCTGTTACTATAGCAGGAAAGACTGAGAGCCAGATATTTGAACAAACCATCTATCATGCTCTCTGCTGGTAGAACGGTAACTTGAATTCCAGTTCATTAAACTTCAAATCCTTAATATTTCTGTGATACTGCTTCTCTGAATCAAATCCCATAACAAATTCAGGAATCTATTTTTTGTTCATTGTTGGCCTGACACAAAAGTTATTATGAAACTAACATTCCTTCAAAAATTAAAGAGCCATTTCGGAGCTAGCACTTGTTAAAAGCTCCTACATTTTAAAATAGAATGAGATTCTATATCCCTGACCTCTCAAATACACTGTATATGGAAAAAAGATGGATAATATATAAGCCATTATATGGAGAGAGAAAGACAGAGGCGGGGAGAGAGAGAGAGAGAGAAAGAGAGATATTATAGGCCTTCATAAATAATTTAATAATGAATTGACTGTAAAAACACTTGTAAAAACTCTTTAAAGTACTTGATTTGGGAAATCATATAGGAAATAATTTTCTATACATCTCACTAAATTTTATTAAGCCTTATTTCAGTATGGTTATACAAATACAGCACGTTTGGATTGCATCTTCTCAATTCCTCTATGAAATTATTTCACTAAGGATTTCATTTCATTCTTTCCTTTGAAGAAGAGGTAATACCAGGAATTTCTGTTTGAAGAATATTTCCTAAATATTTCCTAAGTATCTCAATTTTTTACTAAAATATACTGTCCATTTTTGTACATATCATAAACATTCATTTGAAACAAATCCCATAAAATTACAGAAAAGTTTCTACACAAGAAATTTAGAACTTTCTTTGATTGAACATTCAAAACTGTGTACATTGTTTTCAATCTTACCTCTGATAAGACTCAAAACCAAATTTAATATTTAGCTATGATAATAACTATTGCATTATTTTTCTCTAAACATAAGAATCATACATTTAAATATCTAAGTTCTCATCATGTCCAAGAATTAACTCATGATGTTCTCCAAGTCTGATTCACCTTCAGTGTTTTCTGTCTCAGTAAATGAGACTACCCTCTCTATATGTAGACACCAACTTAACACCACCTTTTTTCTTCATGTGCCAAACCAAAGCCAGGCAGTGTTACCTCCTTATCACATCTTTCCACTTCACTCTGTCTAGAATCATCATCTCTTGACTAATATGTACTTGTCTTATTATGGCAATTCTATACCACTTATTTTTATCATCCAATTTATTGTTCACACATAAATTATTTTTTAATTAAAAAGACTGATCATGTCAAGTCTTCTGTTAAAACTATGCAGTGACTTACTGATTTAGAATATACACCCAAGTTAGGGACATGTCCTTTGAGCTCTGTACAATTTGGTCTCTTGTTATTATTCCAGCTCTAATTCTTATTGCTTTCCACATACTTTGTTCATATTCTGTTGAATTTGGCTTTTACTGCACATTGTCATAGATCTCACATTCTTTTTATCTTAGAACCTTTATAAGGTGCTCTGCCATTTTGGAATATACCCTTTCCTCATTCCCAATTTTTATTAGTGAATTATGCAATCTTTCAAAATTATGCCAAAGCATAATTTTCTAAAACATTCCTTTCCTATCCTGGTCATTCCTGAATGATTTCTTGGTCAGAAAGAAAGGTATTGAGTCATGATGTTTAGAGAAATTCTACAAAGAGGAAGTGGTCAGCAGTTGCTACCTCTTTCACAAGTATAAGGATGTGAAGATTTAATAAATGATGATTTTATGAGAAAATTGAGATTTTCCAATTGAAGTGCAAAATAGAAATATTGAAGTATAGATAGCAAGAAAAGATTGATTGCTTTTTGGGTAAAACCTGAGGTAAAGACTAGGGTGGATCATACAGTTCAGGAATATTTCCTTCAGATGAGTGGAATAACAACCCATTTGTAAGGAGAGTAAAAATATCCAGGACACTAAATATAGTAGAGAGAATCAGAGTGTCTTACACACAGAAGAATGTACAAAACTTAACTTTTCAATTAGATGAATGAAACATGTATAGGTATTTGAATGTAAAAACCAGGCAGATAATAGTTGAAGGGAAATCTAATATAGTTCTGGAATGAATGACAATATTAACATTTGTTAATGTTTATTTTTGAAGGAGAGAGAGAGTGAGCAGAGGAGGGGCAGAGAGAGAGGGAGAAACAGAATCTGAAGCAGGCGTCAGGCTCTGAGCTGTCAGCACAGGGCCCGACGCAGGGCTCGAACTCACAAGCCATCAGATCATGAGCCAAAGTAAGATGCTCAGCCAACTGAACCACCAGGCGCCTCAACAATATTAACATTTTTAAAATGTAGTGTGACTTTCGCATGGACCAGTTATTTCATTACTTCTGAATTTGGTATGTTTTGAATTTTGAGAAAATAGAAGAGATGGAAGAGAATAGCCAAACATTGGAGAAATACTTTCTACCAGACAAAATACAGACATTTTTTTGTTTTGTTTTGTTTTTCTGCTACTCAACCAGAGCTAGATTGCTCACAATTCTTAGTCTCGAAGACGCACCCACACAATTGGTGTGTATAAGATAGAGTTATCCTCTTTGTTCTGAGCAGTGCACAAGTACGAGATGTTTCGTCAGCAGGAGTCTAGGATTTTTCTGTCTCATAAGGGCATCTGTTTTCTCTTTTTGTTTTCTTTTTCCCACATTTGAAAGGGCAAGCACATTTTAAAACCCCTCGAGGAAGTATCATTTTCCAATTTGGTGACACCGCAGCCATATTTGGAGGAACAGGGGAAAAAAAACAACCGTGCAACTAATATTATTTGCATAAAGTTTAAAAATAAGCAAGCACAAAATATTAGCTAAAAGCCAACTTGTGGCTTTCTCTTATGTCCTAAAACACAATTTGTGGCTGAATCCAGAAACCCACATTATAGACACTTCATGTTTGCAAGCTCTGCAGAAGTTTTTTTTTTTGTTTTTTTGATATTTTAAGTTAGAAATAGTTCACAGCATTCTTGGTAAATATCCCACATGCTATTTCTCATCTTCCAGAAGAAGAGTGTAACTGGTGTTAAAAGGTTTTATTCAGTGAGATGGGAAACCTTAAAATGGGAATATTCCTGAAATTCAATTATAGTCGGCATCATAGTAAGTCCTGAGATCACATAAAGTGATGTTTTAGTTGAGTTCTAATGAATTTCAGAATTCAGAAGAAGTTTGCCAGGTGGTTAAGGGGAGAAATAGTACTATAGAGATGAAGACAGGTGCCACATTATAAAGGACCTTCTGTGTTATACCAGAAAATTTGGAGTTTACATTGCAAGTGATAATGAATCACCAAGGAAGTTAAATGGAAGTGTTACAATCAGATGTGAATTTTACAGCACTAATTTGGAAAGTATGGCAGAGAATATTAGAGACAGAGACTGGGGGACGTATTAATAGACTGTTGCTCTAACTTGGGCTGTGATAAAGGCCACAGTGAAGACACTTAATGTCAAATGAAGACATATTTATGAAATTAAATTGATCAAACCTTGTGACTAGATGTGAAGGTGACAGATACATCAGAAGTTTAGTTGGTCCCAAATGTTCTATCTGAGGCAACTGTACTTCAGGAAAAAAGAATCAAGAATTGATGGTAGATTGGATTGTAGAAAATGTGTCGATATTGACATCCTGTTTCCTTTCCTGAACAGTTTGCATACAAATTCTGCACTAGTGACATTTCCTGAATACTCTCTGTAGTTACTTCTTTTCTCCTTTCAGCCTGATGATTCCTTCTTTTTACATCCTCCTTGGTTTAATCATCAGTGCTTGATATGTAAAGGGAGAAGACGAGAAGTAACATGTTGCCAAATTTGATCCAGCAGTTAAAAAAAGTAGAACACAGCTATTCCAATTTATGTTCTCATTTCAAACCTCAGTTAAAATAATTAAGTACATAAGTGTATGCATTCATATGCGTCACCCCTGAGGCCCATCATATCCATGATTTATAAATTTTAATTCTCACCACATAACTTCTAAAAAATGTTTGTGTGTATTCTATACATTCATGCTGAACTAATCTAGTGTTCTAGCATTAGGGAAACTTTTAAGTAAATGCACTCTTGGGCATTCTATCTGATTTCACACACTTCCATTTTACACCTACCTCTTCTTTTGTGTGTGTGTGTGTATTATTATATGCTGATTTTTCTTGTACAACTCACTTTCAGATACATTTGCCATTTTCGTGCAATTGGTTTATGCTTTATTATTAGATCTAAATGATTACATATTTTTTTAAATTTTAAATGAGGAATTTTTAATGGATTTTACTTTAAAACAGAAAGAATTGACTGAAACAAACTAGGAAAACAGTTTTAAAACAGTTAAACATCTTTGAGGACAGGTTACTTTAAGCAAAAGCCAAGTTAAAGAGCAAAAAGGGCTTCTTCTGGAGTGAAGAAGGGAAAAGCACATCATGAATGAAAGCTCTTTGTTGGTGGTAGCAGCTGACAAGAAGCAAGCATGCAAGAGAAATATGACTCTGAAGAGTTTAAATTAGCTAGGAAAGGAAGGAGACAGGACCACAAAGGAAGAACACCCTTGAACAACAGGTCCAGTGACATACCTGAGGGTTGGTGGCATGGTCTACTTTTAATGGCAGTCAAAATTGAGTAGGCCAATAGCCTGATTGATGACAGAGCCTTGTGCAAAAGAAGCAAAGGTGTCTTTTTCCAATACAAAAGATAGAACTGTTCAAGCAGTACTTTGACAAGGGCACCCTGAAGTATAGTAATACATTCAGCCTTTGAAAATGTGTTACTATAGGTTATATATAGTTTGACATGGTACCAAGAAGACATGCCGTTGTAAACTGATCTATTGTATGGTGGCTGATAGAGTGAAAAAGCAATATGATTTAGATAGGAGGTTACTCTAGGGGTCTTATTAGAGTATATAAAGGCTTAGGCAGCTAACACAAGACTAGGGAAAGATGAATTTCTACAGAGCTACAATAGAATTCATGAACATGACTCGAAATCCCAACAAACCATGTGTGCTTCACCTGCTAGATTAAATGTTCATAGAGACTACAAAGTTTAGAATTTTTATAGTATTGGTAACATAAAAATCAATAAAAGTTCAATATACTTTATTAAAATTCTTTGATGAAAATATACTGAATAAGTGGATTCATTATTTTCTGAGAAACTGATCACCAAATTGTTGACTAAGATAAAATATCTGACATAAAAATATCATAGATTTCCATACTAAATGGCATCAAAAACATAGTTTAGTTTCAACTCAAGTGATGTGTTGGTAAATGTCCAATAACTGGCTCTTTGGGAGGAAAAGGTTCTGATTTGTAGCATTCTCCCATTTTTCATGGTTAAAATAACCCAATCATGGCTGTTTTCAAAGTAACAAATTTACAACACTGAACACAGGGTTGAGAAGTGGTACGGTAGGGCTCTCACAACTCTGTACAAGTCAGCTCTGGCTCACCACAGAATTTAGATCATTTCAATGATGGCCTGGCTCATCATTTCAATGGATGCCTGGCTGGCTCAGTTGGTAGAGAATGTGACTTCTGATCTCCAGGTTGGGAGTTCTTGATCTCTGGGTTGAGTTTGAGTACCACCTGGGGCATAGTGATGACTTAAAAAAATCCTCATTTCAAGAATGATGCCATGTCATAATTTTCTGTAAGAGATTATCAAAGAAAAGGGAATATAAGAAGAATTTTATTAGAAATGTAGTTTCTGGGGGCGCCTGGGTGGCTCAGTCGGTTGAGCCTCCGACTTCGGCTCAGGTCATGATCTCATGTCTGTGAGTAAGAGTCCCACATCAGGCTCTGTGCCAACAGCTCAGAGCCTGGAGCCTGCTTCAGATTCTGTGTCTCCCTCTCTCACTCTGACCCTCCCCTGTTCATGCTCTGTCTCTCTCTATCTCAAAAATAAATAAACATTAAAAAATTTAAAAAAAAAGAAATGTAGTTTCTGTACATATTGGGTAAGGGATTTTAGGCAATTATCTATTTCTTGGGTCTCAATTTCCTTATCTCTAAAATGGATTACCATAAAGAGTATATGAAATGATACAAGGAGTAATGATTTATAACTCACATTTCCAAATGTCTTTTATTGTAATTTTACAATTCTAAAACCTGCATGAGTTCTGTTGCCAATTAAATGAAAATTGACAATATACACTAGCTGAAATCTAAATCTAATTTTAGTGCTGGCAGAGTTTTTAGGGATAAAAGGTCACCGATCAAAACTGTAAGATGAATCCTCTTAATGGCATATAGCCAGCTTGTATTGAGACTACAACTGAGGTTGCAGTCCTAACCCCAAGCTAGTTCAATTTTCTCTGTTTCATATTCTTATATTACCAATTTAATGGAAAAGTCATAGTTAAATCAACCAGACAGAGTCCCTAATAAAGGGACAAGTGGAGCTCTAGTGGTAATTAGAAATATCTTTTGCTCCAAAATATTTGCGCTACTGAAAATAAAACAGAAAAAAAAAGGAATACACAATTAAGAAGGATTGACGGAAAGTAAGAAACTTGCTTAAGATCACTTAGTACAGGTAATTAGCAAACCGCCTGTATGGAAGTCATAGCTTCAGATGCTGGCTAGGACACTGGCTACCAATTCTAATAAATGAATTCATACACACACACACACGAAAGACATATGCTTGAGGAAGACCAAAAAATAAATAAAACAAAACAAAACAACAAATATATATATATTTGAAAAAAAATAACACATTACAGACCTGAATTGTGACCAAAGGTCATAGCAACTGTATAGTTTTGATACATGCATTAAAATGTTTATTATATGAGTGAAACTAGAGTTTGCCTCAAACTTCTGTAGTATTTTAGGTTTTCCTTCCTCCCTCCCTGTTTCTCTCTTTTCAACCTATATATGTTACATTTTGTTTTGTTTTGTTTTGTTTTGTTTTGTTTTGTTTTGTTTTGTTTTCTATCTACAGGAGTACTGTTCAATCCCCCAGTCTCAGTTCTTTCTGCTGGTTAAGCAATCCAAGGGCAGCTTTCGATTTACATTCTTATCATGGAATTTTTAAAGCTGATAATTCTAATAAGCACTTTACCAGTTCCCCTACGGATTTTTGCAACCACCTCAAGCTTTTCACATTTTCTATTCAAACTTTACTTTACATTGCCTGTCATTTCTTATAAATTTCTGTAACTTTCCTCTGTCTGCCTATGTTTTATTAAGGGAAAGAGTGGAGTGAAAATGTTATTTCTCCTTTAAGTATGAGGTATTTGGTTTATATATTAGAGGCATGCCTTTTCCTGAGAACTCTATCAAGTTGTTGTGACTCTTCAGGCAAAATACTTATTATTAAGCTAAGGAATTATGGTAAGTAGTTCATACGTTTTTTAGTTTTAAAAAATAAATTGTGCAAAACTGAAGAAGCCCTTAAAGTGCAAATATCACCACCATTTGAGCAGGCAGTTTTGGTATGAAATTAATTTTACAGAACCTCATTCTGAACCACTGAGAGCTTGCTATACATTGTGTTGCCTCTACCATAAAAGCTTGTATTGAGCTGTGTATGCATACATATTTTATTTTCAGACCGATAATGAAGGTCTTCTCCATGACTTTTGGTTGGCTTTCAAAGAACCTGGTGTCAATTTGCTTAGACTTTGCATCTTCAGGAAATGTTAGAAAAGGAAACCAGGAAAGAGAGATGTTTGGTAGTAAATATTTGAAAACATTTACAAAAATTGTCTAAGGCCGTAGTTCTCAAATATAGTATGCATACAAATCAGCCAACGTGTTTATTTAAATGATTCCCGGGGTCTTCCCACTCAGGAATTCTGATTCAGGAAGTCTTGCAAGTGGGTAAATGGCCAGGCTTTGCAAAATCTGGCCAATGAAGTAGTAAATTCAGTGAAGTAAAGATCTATCAAACTGGTTAACTCACTTTATTTTTTTCTATAGATGAATTGACAAGATAAAAGAGTTGATTAAAAACACTTCTCTCTTTTAGATTCTTCAGGTACTTGTCTTCTAGATTTCATGTGCTATTAGTGTTAGTATATTTTAAAACACATTTAAATACACTTTTCTAAATTTTACTAGCATTGCACGTTTTATAGCACGAGTTCACGAGAGCTATTAATTGCATTTCTAATATAAGCTATGTACTTCAAACAAAATTTTAGCCTAATGCCTTGATTTTAAGGTTATAATTTGTATACAAATAAGGGATTTAAGACTCTTCTGCACTAGGATCAAAGCCTGTAAGGAAGAGTGTGTTGTCAGCATCATACATAAATATATTAGACTTTCTCTTAGGGATAAAACAACAAGAATATTTAATTATTGCAAATTTGTGGGGGGAGCAGTGTATAATATATTATTTATTGTGACATTTCATGCTAGATTAAGCAACATCATAGTAATGCCAATGCCATTTAGAAGCTAAGGAATTAAAATAGAACTCCCCAGAAGACAGAAAAATCACATATCTTGTTTTATATCAAAATATTTCTTTGCTAAAAATTTAATTTTTCCTATACATATTTCTTTGAAATAGCTAGATGGACCATATGCTGCAACATAAAATTTTGTTCTTTTGTAAAATTAATGAAACCCAGATGCCTAAAATTCATTTGAAAAAGTAGATATCCCTAGTAAAACTTATTTCCAGAGTTTTCCATATTATAGGGAATTCTACATACAGCAAGGACTAAATGTAATACTTAGAGCTATCTTCACTATCTGACTGTTCTTATGCTTTTGATGATAGCCTTTCAGTTAAGTTCTTTACTCATCAGTAAGACCAAACGTAATTATACTTATCTGTATTCATTAACTCAATATGTTTCACTTAAAAAAGCTTAAATAGGTGTGCCTGAGCGGCTCAGTTGGTTTAGGGTCTGACTTTGGCTCAGGTCATGACCTTCTGGTTCTTGAGTTCAAGCCCCACATCTGGCTCACTGCTGTTAGGCCCGTCAGCACAAAGCCTACTTCAGATCCTCTGTCCCTCCCTCCTGCCCCTCCCCGACTTGCGCTCTCCCCCAAAAATAAATAAATAACTATTTTAAAAAGCTTAAATACTGTTATGAGGCAGAAGATCTTAGACCCATGGAAGTAAATAATGATTTCAGCATGTACCCTGTAGGGATGTTAGAAAACAGGAATATTTTATGTATTTACAATAATTTATACAACAGATGAGAACTATTGAATTGGTCCCATGCATCTTATACGCAGTCTTAAATTGCCACTGCCCTTTAGGGTTCTGCTTTGCCCCTTGTGCCAAACCCCATATGAAAACAAAGAACAGTAATGAGAACAAAGATGTCAGGGTGCTGTTTTTTAGGAATCAGGAAAATGTGTGTGGGGATTAGGGACAGGCCTGAATTGTGGGGGGAAAAAAAAAGATTCACAAGACTATGCTAGTATAATTTATTTTTTCTAATTAAGTGTAAGTATTATATACATAAAATATATATGAAATACATAAATTAGGGATAAGATAGGTATAGGGTTTTGAAAACTATCATTCATGAACAATTCCGGAGCTAAATATTATATCAGGAATATGTCCTGTATCACAGGCAGTCTCAATATCTTGACTGTGCTAATGAGGATAGTGAAAAGTACGTTGAGCATTTTTTACTCTATCAGCTTTACTTTTCAATTGTGCTTTATTCAAATAAAGGCTCTGGCTATAAAACTCTGAGGTGCATTTCAAATTTGAGATTCAGCATAAGATGATTATTTACAACAGATGGAAAAAAACATTTGATTTTTATAGGTAATTGAAGAGCTTATAAAAAATGTTCATCAAATACATTAAGAAAATAGTAAAGCTTTGAGTTTTACATTTCAGTGTCATAACAGGCTAAATTTTATGTTTATACATTCTTTACTAGCCATTGCATATTGCATAAAGTATTTAGACAAAATCAACATGGAAACTAATGAAATTCAACCTGTCAAACCTGTTTGCAAATCTTACCTTTTATTTAATTCTTGTACATTTACACAATTCTCCAATTTTTTACAAGTCTGGAGTCTGAAAAGTCCAAAATCAAGGTGTTAGCAAGATGGATTTGATCTTGGACTTTCCAGCCTCCAGAACTGTAAGAAATAAATATTTGTTGTTTAAACCACCCAGTCTATGGACATTTGTTATGGCAGCCTGAGATTACTAAGACAAGTATCAAGGTGCTAGAGTCTAAAGTATACTGTTCTGTCATACGTTTTCATAGAGTGTAAGCTCTGAAACTAAAAACATTCTTTATAGATAGGAAGAAGAAGGCTTAAATATCTCCTACTGCATCCCAATTGAATTGTAAACTGTCTTTACCAGTATAATGTAACTTAAAATTAATGTGAACCAGGAGATTTTTAGGAGAGTGAAACTATTATGGTAGATACATGTCATTACGCATTTATCAAAATTAATAGAATGCATAACACAGAATGAACCCTAATGTAAACTATGGGCTTTAGTTAATGATAATGTATCAACATTGGCTCACCAATTGTAACAAATGTATCACACTAAAGCAAGATATTAGTGGGCGGAGGAGTGTACAGGAACTTTCTATACTGTCTACTTCTCTGCAAACACAAACTACTTAAAAATGAATTCCATTGGAGTACCTGGGTGGCAGTTGAGTATATGGCTCGCGATTTCTGATCAGGTCATGATCCCGGGGTTGTAGGATTGAGCCCCGCATCAGGCTCCATGCTGAGGGTGGAGCCTGCTTGAGATTCATTCATTCATTCTCCCTCTCCCTCTCCCTCTCCCTCTCCCTCTCCCTCTCCCTCTCCCTCTCCCTCTCCCTCTC